>NW_027103309.1:608800-750010 GCF_902728285.1 Clytia hemisphaerica
AGAAATTTTCTTCCGACACGCTAAAGCTCTGAAGGTCGGGAAAATTTTAACATCTGGAACCTTTGGGTTACCATTTTTCATTTTTCTGTAAGGTTTCTCAGGCAGCAGAGATTTTCATGCTAAATTCAGTCGGGTGCAACCGATAGTCAAGCAAAAAGTGTAAGGACAGGTAGACACGACTGTGATGCGGTACATCAAACGATGACTACTATAGGTCTCCGATGGTGAAATTGGCCCAATCCTTCAGAGCTTTAGCGTGGGCGGCCGCCAATACACCATCGGAATATCAGAGAGAGTAAAAGAAATTCATTTATCTATGTTTAAAACGTTTGTGTGTAAGGAGACCGGCATTAGATCTTGCCTTGAATTCGCAGAGTTCACAAGAGAATTGCGCACAGATTGGCCTAGTTTTTCTTCTTTGACGTAGAAGATTTCTATGCTCACGCCGCTGTTCTTCAAAAGCTTTCAATGAGTTGAAACAGGTTGCTCTCCAACCTGATCTATTTTGGCAGAGATTTTCCCAATCATTTACTAAGCCTAAATTTTTAATATTGACCTTAGCTTTATCTTTAAAGCGAAGAAGAGGCCTACCAATCTTCCTGAAACCTCGAGAACATTCACCATATAAAATAAATTTTGGAATACGCTTATCATCCATTCGAACAACATGCCCTAGCCAACGCAATTGTGATTTCATAAGCATGTTTTCAAGGCCCATGCAAGAACATTTCGAGAGAACTTCGTTATTTGTAAGTTTGTCCTTTAAAGAAACACCTAGAATCGATCAAAGACAACGCATATGAAAAGAATCTAAAAGATTAATGTGCTTTCTGTACAAAGTCCATGTTTCAGAAGCGTAAAGAAGTATCGGTATAATAATTGCTAGATAGACACTTATTTTTGTTTGCAATCTGATACCACGATCGTTCCAAAGTCTGTGTCTAAGACGTCCGAAGGCAGAACTCGCCTTTGCAATTCGAAGTGATAGTTCATTGTCTAGAGTTGCACTGGAGTTTGCACAAGAACCTAAGTATGCAAAAGATTTCACAGATTTCAAACAATAGTCACCAATGTATACCTGAGGATCAGTATGAGGCATATTAAGTATTGGTTGAAAAATAACTTCAGTCTTTTTTAGACTAATTGTTAAACCAAAAGCTCTCGATGCTAGAGAAAACCTATCGACTAGATGTTGGATGTCAGCTCAGCTACTAGCTACCAAAGCACAATCATCAGCAAACAAAAGTTCACGAATTAAGTCATAATTTAAGTTAGTGCGAGCCTTAAACCGTTGCTGATTAAACAATCTACCAGAAGATCTGAATTGGATTTGAATGTCTTTATCACAATCCTCAAAAGCATGAGACTGCATCACTGAGAAGAAAAGAGCAAATAAAACAGGAGCCATTACACAGCCTTGTTTGGTGCCATTAGAGACATTGAATGACGTTGAAGACTCTCCACCGGCATGAACTGTGGCTTTCATGCCATTGTGAAACGATGAAATAACACTAAGCATATTTTCTGGTATACCAAGCTTCCTTAGAACTTTCCAGAGAACAGGCCTATTCGCAGTATCGAAAGCTTTAGTCATATCGATAAATACCATGTAAAGGTCATTGTTTTTTTCACGCGACTTTTCTTGAATTTGACGCAAAGCAAATATCATATCGACAGTACCTTTGCCAGCTCTAAAACCACATTGTGATTCGGGATACACATCAGGGACAATATGCGTTATTATCCTATTAAGGACCACCCTAGCAAGAATCTTACCAGCCACAGACAGTAGAGAAATACCTCTGTGGTTATCACAAATATTACGAGCACCTTTATTCTTGTAGAGATGAATGATTGAGGCATCTTTGAAATCTTGAGGTACACTACCAATTTCCCAAATAAGGACAAAGAGGTCGTGTAGTTTTTCAACCAAGAAAGCACCCCCGAATTTAAAAATCTCAGCAGGAATACAATCATTTCCTGGTGCTTTGTTTGAAACTAATTGATTGATCGCCTTTTGAACCTCTTCAAGAGAGGGATTATGACTAAGTTCTTCAACAAAATGGACGCTGTGGAAGAGAATTAATAACCTCATCATCAACTTTTGAATCACGATTTAGAAGTTCTTCGAAATGTTTTCTCCACCTGTCTAAAACTTCTGCTTTGTCAGTGATGAGAGTTTGACCATCAGTATCTAACATAGGTGACGTGCCATTTGATCTTGGACCATAGACATATTTCAAAATTTGATTAAATGTTTTGGAATCTTTGCGATCAGCAGCTTCTTGAAGTTCAGTAGATTTTTTGTCCCACCAGGCATTCTTCATAGCTCTTAGTTTCCTTTGAACTTCAGCTTTGAGGCGCAAATAAGATTGCTTCAATGACTTTGAGGTTTTGCAGTCCATCCACAATTTATGAGAAGAGTGAAGATGATCAAGAAGAGGTTGAATCTCTGTATCATTTTCGTCAAACCAATCCTGATAACTGCGTTTTGGAAAGCCTAGAACATCTGCTGAAGTTGTATAAACTGTATCATGTAGAGCTGCCCAAAATGATTCTACATCCATATGGTTTACTTGTAGGTCATTGAGTGATTCAGTTAATTTTGAATCAAGAGTCGCCTGGTTAGCAATAATATTAGCGCGCACAACATTCAATTTTTTAGGTACTTGGATTGGAGAGTTTCTTTTTTGAAAGTTTATTTTTAGAGAAAGTTTTGAGAGGACAAGGCAGTGATCAGACCAAGTTGTTGATATTGGGTGAGTTTTTGTTATACAAACATCAGATTTTTCAGATTGACGTACGATGATATAGTCTAAGAGATGCCAGTGTTTTGACCTTGGATGCATCCATGAAGTTTTATTTCTGGTGGGAACCCTAAAAAATGAGTTGGTTATGGATAGGTCAAACTCAGCACACAAGGAAAGAAGACGAAGACCAATTGCATTCATACTACCAACACCAAAGTGGCCTAGAACAGGAGTCCAAGTCGCAAATTCACTTCCAACACAAGCGTTGAAGTCACCTAGCAAGATGACCTTATCATGATGTGGAATGCTAGACAAAGTAGATTGAAGTTGTTGGTAAAAATCAAGAATGTTTTGTTCAGGGTTGATCATGGTAGGAGCATATCTACTGACAATAGTGACCCAACGATCTTTCCCTATACACAGACGTAGTGTCATTATTCGGTCAGAAATACCTTTTGGAAGTGAAGTGAGTTTTTTGGCGATTGATGCCTTAATTGCGAAGCCGACACCAGATTGTCTAGCCTCGTCTTCAGATCTACCGCGCCAAAAGAAAGTGTAACCCCCCGCAACTTCCTCTAATTGAGATTCCCCAGGAAACCTAGTTTCACTCAGAGCAACAATATCTAAGTTGTGGTCCGTAAAAAAACGAAATATAATTGCTGTCTTAAGCTCTGGATTTGCATCATTATCCTGAAGTGTGCGAACATTCCAAGAGCCTACACGTAGTTTAAATTTTGATTTAGTACGATTTTTTCGACTGCAACTTGGATAACCAGCCGAATGCAGTAGTACGGCAAGTTAGAGTATGAGCAAGCATTTTTTAGGACTATTTTTATCATCCCCTCCATGAAAAGGAAAGCAGTGCTATCCCTAAACAGGGCTGCTTTGTCACCTAAGTAGGACACGAACAGTACAATTGCCCACTTGTTTGCACTGAGTGGCCATCACACATAGGCCGCCTGCATGCATGACTTCGGCTAAGAACTTCCAGTAATATCCTTTACCTGTTCCCGTCACCTCCATCACATCGCTACAGGACTTTATGCTGAACAACCTGCACGTTTGAGTTTGATTTGAGTGGATCAGGCTTGTGCAGCACCTGACCCACTTTTTGGTAAAAAAGGCTTTTTTTGAGATGGTGCACAGAGTGCCACGAAGTCAGAACCAAGATTACCTCAGGCTATGCAAGGCAAGGGCACCAGGCCTAGACACTCCTTGAGGTATAATTTATATACCCGCATACCCACAGTTAAAAAAATATAAGGTTTATATAATGTCGGTTAGTAAACAAATTCACACAAGTTTTACTAGGTAATATATGGACGATTTTCAGCACTGAAGTGATTAACATCGTCTCTCAATTTCATAAAATAAATTTGCTAGATTAATATTATACTACTGTGTTAGCAATTTTCAGCACTAAAGTGATTAACATCGCCACTATATGTAAATTTTGTTAGAAAAAAAGAAAATTATATGTGGTGCTAAATATCCTTGGACAAAATACTTTATTATTTTATTTATTTGATCTTTATTTAACGTTGGTAATAAAAAATAGTTACAAGTACTAATTAAATCCAACATGGCATTCGAATATTTACTATATAGTAAATAATATTTAAAAATTTTAAAATACTAGAATATAGAACAGAGTTTGCATGAACAATAGATTTGAGTGCCTCTTCGAAGACGAGGACGTTCGTTGGGATTGTCGTCCCCGTTTTCATTTACATCTTCATCCGTATCTAAATGACTTTGGATGAATTCAAATTGGTCCCAGCCTAATTTATTGCCAATTTTAATGACGCTTTTATAAACTTCCACAAGCATAAACTGGAGATTTTTAGTATGGATTGACTCACATTTAGCTTTCTTCAAAAGTTCATCATGTTAAGATTGATAGAATTTTGCTTAGCCTTGAGGGCCCTACAATGAGTTTCGTTAAGAAGGTTGTGAGCCATTACTACAAAACATCCAGATGAGAGGACATATCTAAAAGCAGATAAAATAAAACTATTAAATAATAAATCTGCTTGCTCTTGGTTTAAATATGCTCTAATTCTAAAAATAGTTTTGGTCTTCTGTGCAGCCTTTTTGCAGATGTCCTGTACGTGATTATAAAAAGTTTATATATAGCAGCGATTTTCAACACTGAAGTGATTAACATCGCTTAGGTGTAATAAAAGTAGTTATATTATAGTCAAACTAGAAAATCACTCATGAAAGAAAAACGAGAGACAAACGCCAAAACAAAGGTGAAGAAGATGATGGAACTGTCAATCTAATAAAACTTTCTTGCGTAAGCAAAATCGCTGCATTCAGTAAAAGAGAGACAAACGCCAAAACAACGCTTGTGACAGCTGCGACGATTGGTGGCATGCTACTGTTACAATGGCGTGAATAAAGTTACCAAAAACTTTATTGCCCGCCTTGCATGAGTGAAAATGATTATCATGTAGAAAATAGACAAAAATACTTTTCTTATCGTTGTTTTCAAATTTAGAAGCATTGATTGTTACTATATTTTATTGCCGACCCAAAAAATATTGGCGTTTTGATTGGTCGAGAGCATCGAGATATTTGCGATATTTCATATTTCTCTAGTTGGAAATATGACCGCGTTGACTTTTGGGGGACTGGGTAAGCGACGGGAGAAAAATCAAAACAAACCAGCTGAAAGAACTGACTTTCGGAGAAACATACAAAGGGAAAAATGCAACAAAAATATTTTCAGATTAACTTTTACTTTGGAGTTCTTCCATAAAAGACACTAAAATCAAATCTGATGAACTAAGAAATTATAAAACTACTTGAGACCACCCAATATTTTCAGCTTTTGGTATAAAATCCGTCCGTGTGATAACCAACAGTTTTTTATCAATGTATACAAAAAAAGATTCTTGAATGTTTGCTAATAAGATTTCTCATAACATAGCAAGGGAAGTGAAATGTCTTGTATTAAACCAAATGACGAGTGATTTTTATAAAAGTTCTTTCTTAATTCTCGTTCTCGACGAGGTACATCCTTGAATTTTCAACTTAACAATCAGCACATCTTCCTTCTAAAAATTCGAAACATTTAAAGCTTGACGATAATCAAGAAAGTTTCCAAATTGTTTTGCTCTTGAAAAATGTTGTTCTTTAACCACTATTACAAGCATACATTTCCATCATGGAACTCCTTTCCTCTGATATTCTTTTCCATGCATCGAAACAAAAACATAGAAAAAGACTGAATGTTATCAATCTGATTAATCCAATGATGAAGGGTTTCTTCTCTATCGAAAACAATACTGTACACCATCTGCATTTTGAATTATCAATCTAGAAACTTTCAAATGCATCTCTGAAAAATCTGCAACTCTTCAAAACAAAACTTCTGGATCGAAAATGATCAAAAATACTTCTCTGTTTTGTTTTTGTGTGAATATTTTCGAATGTTTTATCGTTCGAATCTAACGTTCGAATTAGATTTTCGAATAAAAACATTCGAAACTACACAGAAGAAAGAAGCAAGGCGGAAGTAAGTTTTAAAACAAAAACAAAAAGAAATTTATATCAGGAACAATTTTTTGAGTCGACAATAAATTAGTTATCACATGACTTCTCGTGCAATACTCAATATTTTACTCGTTAGGCTCGGAAAAATATTACGGAAAATCTCGGAACTCGTAAAATATTTCTCGTATTGCACTCAAAGTCATGCGATAACTAGTACATATTTATTATTTTTATATATATTTTACTATAAATTATATTATAATTTATATTATATTTCATCTTACGTTATATTTCATCTCGATTTTCTTGTGCAACTAGATTTTATTTCTTTATTTTAGGTTTTGTGCTTTATTCAGATAGTTTTCTCGATGGTCTCCTCAAAAGATAACATAATCAAAAAGTATTATCAGAAACAATATTATGTCTAACTGATCATTCATTCTTTCTCTCTCGACCGTGTTTAAGTTTATTCATTTGACTCCTGGTAATTACACCCCTGTGTCACAGACCCGCTGGGACCCAAACCCCACCTGAAAAATTTGGCAAAAATTTCGTGCCTGGTGGGAAAATACCCTGGATTTTTTAACATTAAAACAATAAAATTTCTATCCCCATTAGAAATTTTTGACGTCAGAGCATCCCTCTCGCTCATAATTTTACGGAAACGGGAAGCGACCTTAGATACGTTTTAATCATATCGTCCCGGTAAAATCGTCGCTAAAGCTGTCGGGGCGAATCAAGAGCATGAGTAATGGCTTCGAAGAATCTCCAAGTTGTTACCTGAAAAAGAAAAGGTACAAGTTAAAATCGATATTTCTGGTGAAATTTCTTAGCGTCACAAGCTCTAACCCCCCCTTAGCGTCAATTTGACGTTAGTCGTGGGAAGAATCGATATGTGAGTGACCCCCTTATACCTTAAAAATGAAGTTTTATGGTGCCATCCAAAAAAACTTGTTTTGCCTACAAAAGCTGAATACAAGCTGAAACCAATGATTTTCACGACACAAAAAGTTTCTCGGGAACCACTTTTGCTTGAAACTTCTATGACCACTCATTTTTCTCGTCTTTCAGATTTAACTAAAAAAAAGGAAAAATTCAAAAATCACCCTGTCCACCCTACTACACCCAAATACAATGTCATTTTGGAAATTGAGACAGTGGTCAATTTTTTTAAAACAAATAAAAGATGACAATGCTCTATCAGATAGAAAACCTCACATTTAAAACTGTAATGCTAATGGCCTTGACAGCAACCAAAAGATGTTCTGACCTGCATATTCTTGATAACAAATTCATTGCAATTGTGGAGGATAAAATTATTTTTAAAATCTAAAAACTTCAGAAAGAAGGGAAAGGTTCCAGGACTAGTTACATATTTGAGATCCGGATTAGAGCTTTGCCCAGTTACAACTATCAAGGCATACATACTTAGAGAGAACAAAACCATTGAGAAAGGAAAACTCGAATACCCAATTTTTCTTGAGCTATGTCAAACCCCCATCAACCGGTATCCTCTAGTACTATGGAAGATGGCTTAAGACAGTATTGACAACTGTAGGGGTTAATGTTTCAAAGTTACCGCTCACTCTACAAGCGCGGCATCCTCTTCAAAATATAAAGCACTAGGGGCTTCAGTTTCAGAGATATGAAATGCAGGAACTGGAGTTAAGATTGGGCCATTCCAGAATTTGTCTGTAACAGGGGCGGACGACACAGGATTTCCGAGGTCACAAGTTTTCACCAAAATTCGAAATTTCCAAGGTGAGAGAAGAAAAATGTATGAATTTCCAAGGCAATTGAATTAAAAAGGCCAAAAAGAGTGGAATTTCCGATGCATTTTGCAAAAGTACATGGATTTTCATCGGAATTTCCAACCACCACTGGAAAAGAAAAATTATTTCCGAGGCTATAAAAAATTAAAGAATGCACGTCGTCCGACGGGGGGTAACAAAATTTTCTGGCCCATTCAGTTTGACAGAGATTCTATCACAAGCCAATTGTTCTAACTTGAGGGAAGTTCAGATATGCATACTAAAATAAGCTTTGAACAAGGAAGGACACAGCCGACGCGGCCCTTTTGGCCGCTTACGGATCCGTGGTCGCACCATAAAAAATGGGATGAGCTGGAGTTTTTACAAGATACTTCACTAATTGGTCATTTAAAGTGATAGAAATGACGCGTTCTTTAGAAAAAGTAATAAGATTCTTTTATTACATCTTAACGACCAACCAAATCAAATAAGAGCTTGTAAAAACTCCAGCTTGTCCCTAAAAAATCTTGCCAGATTTTCTGATGTAAAGTTCGATAATTTTACAAGCGCCGCATGAAATGAAGTTTTTCCCCTTCATTTCCTTCTTTTTTTGTCTGATCTGAATCGAATTATATAGCCACTTTATTTCGAACAAACAGGATTTATTTCGAACATTTACAACACTAAAACTTATTAGACCAATCAAATTAGTGAAATATGGGGGTGTTTGTAGGAGTTCGAAATACCGTTTTCCCATCAAGAATTTTGCCAAATCCCGGAAACTCGAAAATTGAAATAAATGATAACACCATCACACCGGTTTGTAGAGGTTAAAATCCCGGCATAATGGCAAAAAAAAGGCTAAATACCGTCAACGTCTGATTTCAAAATACCGTTTTCCAGTCACTTTTTTTGTCAAATCCCGTAATAACGTACTATAAAAGGGCCAATCCCGTCACACCGTAAAAGTACAACCCCCCCCAAATATAGCTGTGCTGGTTGTTGGGCCTTTTCAAGATCCGTTGTCGCACCATGTAAAATCTTAACTTCATTCACACTTCGCGGCGCTTGTAAAGTTGTCGAATTTTCAAAAAGTAGACCCAGAACCCGGTTCGACACTTAAAGTCCGAAATGCCGTGCAGACGTCCCACGGGAAAGAACGAAAAATAAACACTGCGTGAAATACTGGGTTATAAACGTATTATGTGTTTATGCATATTATAATATATACATGAGCTATTTTAGCTCTCCGATTAGCGGACATATCAAACGGGTCACAGCCCTCACAGGCGTCCAAAATCGAATAAAAATGTTTAGTCTTATATTTTTATTTCAAGCACTTATTAGTCTTATTATTTTAATTATTTCTACAAATAAGTAATATGGCGGTGTATTAGTAATGACAATCAAGTTAATTGTATTTTTGAATTTTATTGTTATAATTCTAGATTTTCTTTCATTTGTTATAAACTAAATTGTTGTGTTTCAATAACCTTCTCTTGTTCTTCTATGGCCTAGTGTCTGCAGATAAGACCCGAATTTTGTATTTTCGACACCCTGGGATGGCCTAATTTCAAAATTGGAGCTCCGAGATCAAAATTCTCTAAAAGGCGAACACTTCTGATTAGCGGACACTAACCCCTTTCCCCGATGGTGACCGCTAATTAGAGGTTCCACTGTATTCCCCTTTTCTGTGGCGAAATTGTTTGGTACACCCGGGAATTGAGAATGCTTAGGCAAATATCGGCACATAGGCTGGACATTATTTATTTTTTTTTAATGATTATACCACTCCAACTTGGTGGGCAAAAACTATATACAAGATATAAAATTTCTGCGAGTACTTTCGGTAGCGCGGCCTGTAACACCTGCTCATTTGACTAAAAATGGACATAGAAAAAGGGAAGCTACCCCAAAAAATAAAGGATAGATTAAAATTACCATCCTTAAATACGGCATGCTGAAAGGACGCGGCCATTCTATTGCAATTCCACATGACATGAAAATTGCAAAGACTTTGCCAAGCCTCCCCAAGAAGTAGGAATTATATTGGTTCGAAAGAAAGGCGAGAATGGGGAAGTTTTGAAAGACTTTATTGTTAAACGAGATAATGTTGAACAGGCTTTGAAAGGGCTCGTCTTTGGTTTCCACATGGTGGAATGGGTACTGGCCTTTCCTAGTTCTAAAGTTTTATGATGGACCAGATCATATTAACACACCTTTAAAAGGCAGGTTTTTTCTATGGCTTCCCAACCCTTTTTATTTTGATGTTATAATTTACTGTGTAAGATTAGAGAATTTGCCTAATGATGGTCGACAAATTTCTCCAGGTGTTCCAAATCTTGAATACAAAACAAAGGTTCCCAACTTGAATAAGAATTTATCTGAAGGTCAACCAGGATCCTCAGATTTGGAGGAACTTTTACAGAAAACTGTAGATGATGAAGAGACTGTACAAGATCTTGTACACCTTCAAAGAGTTGGGGTGGCCGAAATAACAAGTGAAAAACGTGAACATGTGGTTTTTTGCAATGGCTTTTCCAACTGTCGAACGTGCTAACCGCACTGGCTCAACTTCAGTATCTCTTGAAATCATTCGTAGGCCCAATTGTAAACTTAATGGCTTAAGAAAAATTATAGCATTTTGGGTTTTAGCCTCGTTTTGGCGAAAAACTCCTCCCCAGGCCCCCAAAAATCAAAATTTTGAAAAAATGAAAAGAACATCCCAGGGATTTGCCCAAGGATCAAGTGTGCAAAATTTCAGCCCAATCAGACCATTTTTGAAGTCTCCAGCCTGCCCCCAAAGTTTTAGCCTCGTTTGGTGAAAAACTCTTCCCCAGCAGTTAGTCACACTAGCGTCCCGCCAAAATGCGTATCAAAGATTAATGCTGCAAAAGCGCTATATCGTTTACTTGACTCTCAAGCAAAAAAATGCGCCGCAAAACTTCTAAAGGGATTCATGAAAAAATAACCCGGCGCTTTTTAATGAAATTAACATTTTCAAAAACTTTGAGAAATTGCCTAAAATTTGAGCCATAGATGAAAAAATTTTAGCCAAGCCAACCTTGAAAACTAATTTGAATATCAACTTCACAAGAAAAAGATCTACGGGGGAGGCGGAACCCACCTAGATCCGCGCACCGCCGGATAGGCTATTTCCCGGAAATTTTGCCGGACCTCAAACAATGACCCATTTACATGTGCGGAATTATTTTTACTTTAGCGTATAAACAAGGCCTTAAAAATCGAAGCGCTGTCTCGGGAATTGAATGACAAAATTTGGTTGGTTGATTTTGGCTGCTGCACGTTTTATTTTGTTTCAAACTTTCAAGTTTTGATTAATTGTCTTGCGAACTTGATTCAGGTAACTCTCATCCTTCTTGTGCAAATACATCCTGTAGATGACTGATGTTGTTTTTTCTGAAAGCTAGATTTCCTAGTGTGACTAACTGCCAGGCCCCAAAAATCAAAATTTGAAAAAATGAAAAAAACACCCCCAGGGATTTGCCCAAGGATCAAGTGTGCAAAATTTCAGCCAAATCGGACCATTTTGAAGTCTCCAGCCTGCCCCCAAAGTTTTAGCCTCGTTTTGGCGAAAAACTCGTCCCCAGGCCCCAAAAATTAAAATTTTGAAAAAATGAAAAAAACACCCCCAGGGATTTGCCCAAGGATCAAGTGTGCAAAATTTCAACCCAATCGGACCATTTTTGAAGTCTCCAGCCTGCCCCAAAGTTTTGGTGACAGACACACAGACACACACACAGACATTCTCAGATTCTAGCTCAACTGAAGTTGAGAACAATATTTATCAATGGTTCAGCAGACATCACCATTCCTCAACTAACAACCCCTGATTATCAAGAGTGGGTGGATCATATCTACCACTGCGGTGACAACCGTGTGAGCTCCCATCCAACACTTCGATTTTTTCTTTTAAATCTTGGCCTAAGGGAAAGGGCTTTAAACCAAGGTTCATTTATTGTTGCACAACAACTTCATGACGCACATCTTTCTGTTGAAGAATTACGTGAAAATTTAGAGAATAATGATACTTCTGTACCAAGAAAATTGTTGGTGCTAAGTTTGCTAATAGTGATCCATATTGGCGAGACAGGAAAATTGAACTTGACAACCTTGCTTTGTTTAGAAAGATTGGATATGGGGACCTTCCAGCCTACTTTGACACAAACTCTATGGCTGAATACCACTGGGATCCCCTTAAGCAATTGCTTGCCAAGTATGAATCTGTTGTTAAAGGGTTACCCGTCGAGACTGTCCTTGAGTGCATTAATAATGATTTTTCATACCATCGTAAATTAGTTTTGTCGAATCTCCATATTGTCACCAAATACGTTGAGAGAAGGACCCTTGATTATTACAAAACTGTCGGGAAAGAACTATTTCAAACATCTGACATGTGGATTAGGTATGAGTTTGCAAAAGGTCGTGGTGAGATTCATAGTCACGCTATTGTGTTTAGTGAATCACACGCAAAGAAAATAGAAAATGCAATGGCTCTGATTACCGATGATGGAAAAGGTAATGTAAATAATCTGATGCAGCATTTGAACTTCATAGTTTACTTCAGACTGAATTACAAAATACAGAAGATTTTCACTCCTAATTTTGTATCTATGCACCCTGCAGGTGGCCATGAAGAAATTGACGAGAATGGCAAAAGGGTCTGGATACCCAACAAATCTGAATGGCCCAAACCTGATGGAGATTATGAACCTCCAGATTATAATCCATTGTCAGAAAAACTCTCTGACCACTCAAGTCAAGAATCCATGAGAGATTTTCATATTGCTTTGACAAATAAGGTGGGCTTGCATAAGTGTAATAATACTTGCTTAAATGTGAAGTCTGATGGTGCTAAAACAAAATATTGTCGTTTCCATTTTGGTAAGTTTGATATCGAAAATAGAACTTCAGAAGGAAAAGAAACTCATCCTTTCCATTCACTAATAACACCAGGAGAACATCCACGTTTTGAAGGCAACAGAGATCATTCTTTTCTGATATCTCATGTCAAAACATGCCTGTTAACATGGTTAGCCAACTCAGACACGCAAGCCATCATTGATCAAGACTTACTGGCTCTGTTAAGATACATCACTCAGTATGCCTGCAAGGGTGCCAAATCTACAGACGATTTCATTCGTCTATATAAACATTTATTAGATGTTAATAGTGATGTTGCATCTGTAAGAAGTATTGCCCAACAACTAATTTTGAAAATTATAGGATTGATTGATATGCCAGCAGCTGCTGTTGATTTTCTGAATTGTCGGGGTCGTTTGTTTCATTGCACTCGACAGTTCAGGAGAATACACTGCATGAAAAATGATCTTTCCGAAAAGGATTTCTTTTCGAGTGCACAATAAGGACGAAAAGTATCCTTTCGAAGCTTTCCGAAAAGATTATATTTCCATTCTTTTCTGTAACCGAAAAGTTATCATTTTCTGCCCCGAAAAGTACTGGAAAGAATACCTGTTTCTTTTCGATTTACGAAAAGGATATCTTTTCGGTTTCGAAATTGCAGGGAAAGGGTTAATTTTCTGATACACTTTAATGGAAAGACTAAATTATTTTGTGATTTTCCGAAAAGAACTACTATCAGACGAAGAAAATTCACGGAAAGAGAAGATAGTCTGCTGGTAAATTTACATAAAAAGAAAAATTTCATCAAACCTTCCGAAAAGAAGTATACTATCAGAACGGGAAAGTGTACGAAAAGAACTAATTTTATGATAAAATATTTGTTAGAGGAATAGGTTTTCATCGAAGCTCCTGCATAGGAAAAGCTTTCTAAATTCGATATTGTACAGGAAGAATTGATTTTTTGATCGTTTTGATGGAATTACTAAACTATTTATTTGGTGTACGAAAAATACTGCTGAGACGATGAAAATTCACGAAAAGAAAAAATATTTTGCTGGTAAATTTATATAAAAAGAAAAATTTCATGAAACCTTCCGAAAAGAAATACTATCAGAACAGGAAAGTGTAAAAAAAGAACTAATTTTCTGACGTATTTGAAATACGAAGTTTTCATCAACCGACGTTACTGCCATTTTAATGAAATTAGACGATAGATTAAATTCGATAAGATATGGAAATATGATTTTCTTGGATGATTTTCTTCTTTAAAATTAAAGTCAATATTAAATAAATTCATATTAACATATATGGTGAAGTTAATATATATGTACTCATAATTCTTGTGCTAAAAATCTCAAGTATACCTTATTTACACAAAATGAGTTGAATTAATAAAATAATAAATTATAACATCTAATTTCTTGTAAAAAATGACAAAAATTGATGTGGTATAGTAGGAACTTCGATATAGGATTAGGGGGCTATTTCTGACAAAATTTGACATTGTAAAGCATTATTCGAATTTAAGAAATGAGAATTGGGTTGCGGTTAAAAAAATAGTTTTCGTATAAAAAAGGATGAACCAACTAAAAAAAGAAGTCTGACAATTACTTCTTCAATTACTTTCTCCGATTTTCCGTTCAAACGATTTGTATTTCCCCCTCATTGAAGATGTTTCTTTGGTTGTGTTGTCGAACAATCATATTTACTTCCTTTTCTTATAACCATATATTTATATCTTTGTCTTCTGATGAGACGGTGTTCATTCTGTGATAAGTTTTCTCCACACGTCTTTGACATTGCAGCGAATTGTTGTTTCGGCTCCCTCCGCTGGGCTCGCAATACGTTTTTCGATTTTCTGTCGAGAGAAAATTATAAAATTATACTCTACTTCTTAAACAGGATTATCTAACAGATTAATTGCCCCTTTATCTTTATTTCAAATTGAAAATAATAAGTGGAAATTCAAAATGACTTGAAGATTACAAAAAAACATAATGGCAAGAAAGAAATTATGTGTTTTAGACAGGCTATTCCAAAAATAACTAAAAAGTGTACTTACATTACATTATTGACGCAAATATTCATCGCAAAGTCTTTACTTCTTACATTTGTTTCACTCTTTGGCTTACTGTAAAGTCCGCATGAAAACATGTTACATAATTTCGTGACAAATCAAGGCTTTTTTAATTTCTGCCAATTAAAATCTCTATATTAACATCCTTCTATGAGAGACTTAATTGGACTGCAATTGAATATATCGTAATTTTTCCACAATTATAAAGGGGTCCCAAAGGGAATGGTGTTGTTTAGTTCAAACAGTTAATTGTAATTTTTTTGATGAAACCGCCTAACAAATTTTTCAGCCTTTGAAATAGCGCCGAAAAAAGAGAAAGTATACGAATCGTTAAGAACATTTTAAGGCTTTGGGGACTCGAAACACCCGATTTCTTAGGAAATAATGTGCGGGAAAATAATAACATGCTAAAAACATTTTTAGGCTGAAAAGTTAAGAATACCCGAAAGCTTTAAAATTTGTTCTTAAAAAAAAAAACGCGAATTCATGAAATATCAAAGTGATTTCTTTTTATATACTTTCCTGGTTCGTTATATCATAGAATTATTAAAAGATCAAAACTCTTTTAATAATTCTATGGTTATATATGTAAAAATCGTCAAACTCGCTGACCATGAAAATTATTTTCGGCTGATTTGCGAAATATCTAATTCCCAACATTTTTATACAATCTATAATGTAAAATACAGGCTTACCTACTAGCCGTAAGTGCAGCGTCGCAAAACGCTGCGAGGCCCAAAACAGTGAATCACCTTACATTTAGAATACTCAAACGAAACAAAAGTAGCTGCCAAAGGATTATACTATCTTCATTTTATGAAAGAATGCCTAAAATAAATTGTATCTCCTTCTACAAAACGCCTTTGCACTTGATTCAAATCAAATAACAAAAAATTGCCTTGCATTAAATTTTTCAACTATAATGAAGTAAATCGAGATTAGCACTTAATTAAAAGACCTTCGTAGGCATAATGGCTAGCCATTGTTGCTGGACATTTGGAAAAAACTTTGGATAACTTTGAAAAGTTTTGCAACTTTTATAAAAACACAAAATTTTGAAAATAATCTCAAAATGGAATACATGAAATGAAAGCTGCAAGTCATATACAAAGAAGATTGATTTGAGCACGTGAAGGTGTACAAAAAGAGCTGATCATACCCCTGTCACGGTGTCACAGCCCCGGTGGAGCTTCTCCCACTGTGGGGATGAAAGTTTATACATGGCAGTTTCCAAGCGGAGACAAAATTTTCAGCCAAATTTTGTAGTGGGTCCCACAAGGTCTGTGATACCGGCAGTACCGTGATGGGTTAATCAATTATGGGACAAACTAAGGAGACAATTCTTGAAGTTTGGATCTTTCAAAGTAAAAAATGTAGGATATTTCTTATCGTTTCGACTGAAAACTGCTAATTCTATGGTGCGAAAAAGCAAAGCGGCACCTAATTTGGTCAACAGAGGACGGCTCTTCTTTTTCCTGTCATTACTCTAACAGACACGGAGTGTTTTATTGGACACTAAAAAATGATCTTGTCACTCCCTAAAAAAACATTCTCATAATGCTCTCATAAAATTGAAAATATACTACTTTTGCCAAATCAGCTACAAGAAAAGCTGCTCCTTACTTTTATCCCGACGTAGAGATTGTAATGTTTTTTAAATTCGAAATTATTACCTTTTCTTTTTTGATGATTGTATTTTCGATATTTGATATTCTTATGAAAAAGCTTTTTGTTTAAATTTCAAGAAGAACACTTAATATTTTCTTAAAGTACAAACGAAGAAAAGACAGTCAATCTAGAAACATCAAATTCTTACATTTTAATGAAAAACGACAAAAGGGATTATCCACCTTTTCGGAGCCTTAGTTAAGAAGAATGAACTAACGGGTGTCACATGCCCAGTGAGAGTCCCCCCGGGGGGGGTACTACCCTTGTCGACCGACGGGGGTGCTCCGCTGAGGTTCGAAAAATTGACCCTACTCGAAATTTGCGAAAAAAGTGACCCTGAATGGGTAAGAAATTCCAAAATTTTCTCAAATTTTCTACTTTTTCCCCAAATTTTCCAAAAAATGGCACCCTATGAGGGACTGATTTTTCTGTTTTGGTGTTTTTGCGACCCTACCTGGGACTCGTGGAGGTTAAAAAGGTACCCTGACCTGCGGAGCAATCCCCTTTAGAAAACCCAAAAAATTTATTTTTAACGTTTGACAATTAAAGTATGTTTCAAAGTATGTCTCGGTGTTGCTTCACCGGCTGTTTATGTATTGGATGTATACTACTCTGGTCGAGCATTTATTTATTAAAAAAGTTCATCATTTCCGCATCCCCACCTTCAGAAAAGTGGCTCTTTTTGGAAATCCAAAGCTGTCAAAAATAGACTCTTTACGAATCACCAAAACATAAAACCTTTCCATTTTTCTTTTTTCAGAAAAGTGGCTCTTTTCGAAAGCCAAAAGATTTCAAAATTGATTCTTTACGATTTATCAGGATAGAGAACCTTTCCATTTTCCTAATGTCAGAAAAATGGCTCTTTTCGGAAATCCAAAAGTGGCGAAAATGACTTCTTTTCCAATTAACAGGATATAACACCTTTCCACTTTTTTTATAGAAAAAATATATCCTTTCAATTATTATAATAATTGTCCGAAAATAATTACTTTTCCATCGAATCGAAAAACAAACATTTCTCAATTTTTGATATCACGAAAACTAATTCTTTTCTGTTTCAAAATTTGGAAAGGATAATTTTTCGGAAAAAGGATTTTTTTATTTGATGTCCGAAAAATGCTCTTCCAAAAAATGGAAAGAAGATGGTTTTATGCAGTGATAGGTCTTAGTGGTTTTCGTGCAATAAATTCAAGTTTTCTGATGGGGATGCAACAAAAGAAACACCTCTAGAAAAGTTTTTGAGTGAAAAACGTCGAATACGTTATCCCAATATGACTTTGTATAATTG
The DNA here is from genome assembly GCF_902728285.1 of Clytia hemisphaerica. Taxonomy (NCBI): domain Eukaryota; kingdom Metazoa; phylum Cnidaria; class Hydrozoa; order Leptothecata; family Clytiidae; genus Clytia; species Clytia hemisphaerica. Next base: position 626,720 of record NW_027103309.1, read on the forward strand.
GGCTCAAATTTGTGTTTGCACCCCTAAGTGTGCTAAAAACCATGTTCCTGTTTTTACTGGAATTCCAACTCTTCCCATATGGCCATTAGAAGGGGACTATTGTAAGCGTCAATTAATGATTCACTCGTTGGGAACATGGGAAAATGTAAATGACCTTAAGAACGGAAAAGACTCTTATTTAGAATCATTCATGAAGTTTTTAGAAAATATAAACATTTATTAGATTAGACCTATGTCCTATGATTGTGAAAGAACTTGTCAAAAAAGCAAAATTAGAGCATGACAAAAAACTAGAAAGGGATCGTCAAAGAGCAAAAAAGAGGAAAAACCTTGATGTTGATGATAGCTCTATTGACCACGAATCTGGATCTGAAGATGAGTTTGAGAATGAAATCAGAAATGAACATGAATTTTTAAGATACTTGGCTGAAAATAGACCCCAAGATTTTGAAGATTTGAATGCTTATAGAGATCTGCCTGATGGTGGAGAAGGTTTTGATTGGCATCAGTATGCAATTGAATCTTTTGGAGGTGCTTGGCCTGATAATGCTTCAGATTGGCTAGAAAACATCTCAAAGGTGGCAGCTGCACAGCAACAGGCTCGAAATCAGAATTGTGATTTGCCACCAAATATTGATTTATTGAAGGTTAATGCTCTTCAAAGAGTAATAATAGCTATTAACATTCTTAATATTATGTCTGTTGTGAATAATGAACACCAAAATAAAGTGCGTCTTTTAGTGCAGGGGACGGCTGGAAGTGGTAAAACATTTACAATTGTTGCCTTGACCTATTTGTCGCGAAGAATTTGCAATCGAAACAATGCTGTAATGAATTTAGCACCTACTGGAGCAGCATCTATTCTCCTACCCTTAGGACGAACTGTTCACTCAACAACAAGCATCCCAAGAGTGAAGAGAAAAGAATCCAAAACATTGCAGTTAACTGATAAGCCATTGAATAGCATATCTCTCACTGCCTTACGTGAACTAACTGGTAGCACTCTGGAAGGTAATTCTATGAAATTGATGACCTTGAATTTAGATGAAAGAGGTATGTATAGTCATCGTATGTTAGCATGGTGTAGTCAACGTTTTAAGGAGGCAACATGTGATTTTTTCAACAACTTTGGTGCAATACCAACTGTCAATTTTTTTGGAGATTTAGGGCAGCTAGGTCCAGTTGATTCTCATGATTTGCATGTTGAGCCATTATCCTCAGACGCCCCAGATAAGCTTGCCGGTTATGGAATCTATCGTACATTTTCACATTGTATTCACGGCGATCCGCGGCCTTACGCCTCAAGCCTACCAGCGTAATTTTCATAGAATTGTGTTTTTCCCGCGCTTTTTCAATTTCCGTAGATTTCAGTGGGAAAAATGCCGGGAATGTGAAAAAGTTAATTTATTCTGAAAATATAATTATCTTAGCATTGTTTTCAATAAAAAGATGCATAATTCATGCTTCTATTCTTTTGTTGTTCTAATTTATTCACGAGGGATCTAAACCGGGATGACCCGGGATTTGAGGGATCTTTATTATTATGCGCTCGGCCGAGAATAATTTGCCGAGGCGAAAGGAAAATAAAACAAAGATGGCGTCCGAAGCGTACGGAATGATGGCTTGTTTTATTGGAAGGGAAATGATATGTTTTGGTGTTGTTTTCCTTTTTTACATCGTATTCTGTAAGAAATAGCGATCTTTAAGGTATAGAATATATATATAAGATATTTTTCTGATAAATTTAAAACTTTCTTTAGCTGTAAATAACAGAGAGAATATGGATGATGTGAAGAAAATTCAGAAGTTCATCACTGATGAAAACTCAAAAATTGGATGGCTCGTTTGTATTTCCACTGGATCCCCAGTACGAAATGATTCAAACTGGGTTTTAAGGGATGGGTCTCTAATGCATGATGGCTTTAAATCCGTAAGAATCTTGAAGGGGGACGATTCTATTTACAAGGTTGTTTGCTCTATCGGAAAAACCACGATGGGTTTACCGCTGTTCAAAGTTACTGCTTTTAAACTTCTGGAGAACAACACTTTTTCTTCTGTTGAGGAAAAGAGCATAACTGGATTGAAAATGACTCCTCTTTCAAACCAGATCATTAGTGATTTGAATGTCAACACCACCAAGAGGTGGTCTGGTGTTAAGTTTTTTGGGCTTGACCGAACTGATGTCAAGCGCATCTTAACAACTTGGGAGAGACTTCCTCTTATTGAAGCAGCTGGTAATTCAAATGAAACTAATTGTTCAAGTACAGAACTTATTGATTATGATGGAGACAACTGTCATTGCCCTTGGATTGGTGTACAATGTTTTGGTCATGTTGTTTCTGGGGAATTTTCAGATGCATACATTAAAGAATTTAACGGTGCCAGGTATAATGTTAGACGAGGCTATATCTCCTCCAGAGGAGTGAAGTGTTCTACAGGTAAAGTGTTTGTTGTCACCTGTAAAGTTTTGTTGAATGGTCCCTTGCCTAATTATGTTTGTGAGGCAAATGAGAATTCAATACAGTCTGAGAATATAACTACTGCAGTATCAAAAATTTTAAAATCTATTGGTGCGGTCACATTGAGACATTCCCTTAAGGAAAAATCAGCAGTAAACTTCTAAGTACACAATCAGTAAATTTTTTTGTCTCAATTGTGTACTACTTACGTACTCCTGTGTACTTCAAAAAATCTAGTACACAGTGTACTGAAATGAGTAAACAATACAGTACGTAAATGAGACAGTAAACTGTGTACTTGTTTACTTGTTGTGTACTTCAAAAAATCTAGTACACAGTGTACTGAAATGAGTAAACAATACAGTACGTAAATGAGACAGTAAACTGTGTACTTGTTTACTTGTTGTGTACTTCAAAAAATCTAGTACACAGTGTACTGAAATGAGTAAACAATACAGTACGTAAATGAGACAGTAAACTGTGTACTGACCCATTTCAGTACACTTACAGTACAATTGTACTCAATTGAAATTTTTGCCTTGTCCAAAGTTCAGCTCAGGCGCAACAGACTAATGTGAAATAAAATATGTAGAACTTACAGAGATCCAACTGTCTTGTGCTACCTCCTTTGCTTGTCATCAAAACTTCTTGAAACATTCTTCCATCACATTCCACTCAACTCAAACATAATCACAAACTTCACATAATTTGTTTACAAAACCATATAGAAAACTGATTCTAATTCACTCCAATCTAACCAAAAACCTCCATACATGGCTAAAATTTCCTGCTTTTCATTAATTGATAGTAAACTGGTGAACATATAATATGTAATTAAAACATAAACTTTTACAAACAAATACGTCTTTGCAATAATGTTTATTCTTTCCATCTTCCAGCTTCACCATCTTGTCACCATTAAAATTTTGAAAGAAATGTTTTGTTTTGGATACCAAGACAGCTAAATAGCAAAAAGCATTCGAATTTGACCAAAACATTCGAATTTAACATTCGAATGGAAGTCATTGCATTGTTCGAACGCGCGAACGCGCGCGCGGCAAAATACGATGGAAAAGAAGAATAAAACAGTAAACAAAAAGGCAAGCAAGTGAGACAGGGTGCTCCTAAAAAGTTCCATATAAAGGTATGATATTTATATGTCCTCTAATCTTATAGATGACTCCCATAATTATGTTTGGATGTTTTTGCTGGGAATATTCAAACATAATACCCAACTTCAGTGTGCAGTGCAGTTCTCAATTTCAGTTGAGCTAGAATCTCTGACAATGTCTGTTGTCTGTGTAGTATCTGTCTGTCTGTCCCCTCAGACTTTGGGGCAGGCTGGAGACTTCAAAAATGATCTGATTGGGCTGAAATTTTGCACACTTCATCCTTGGGCAAATCTCTGGGGGTAGTTTTTTTCATTTTTTCTAAATTTAGATTTTTGGGGCCTGGGGACAGGTTTTTCGCCAAAACGAGGCTAAAACTTTGGGGCAGGCTGGAGACTTCAAAAATGATCCGATCAGGCTGAAACTTTGCACACTTCATCCTTGGGCAAATCCCTGGGGGTGTTCTTTTCATTTTTTTCAAAATTTTGATTTTTAGGGCCTGGGGACAAGTTTTTCGCCAAAATGAGGCTAAAACTTTGGGGCAGGCTGGAGACTTCAAAAATGATTGTATTTGACTGAAATTTTGCACACTTGATCCTTGCGTAAACATCTGGGGGTGCTTTTTTCATTTTTTCAAAATTTTGATTTTTTGGGCCTTGGGACGAGTTTCTCGCCAAAACGAGGCTAGAACTTTGGGACAGGATGGGGACTTCAAAAATGGTCCGATCAGGCTGAAATTTTGCACACTTTATCCTTGGGCAAAACCCTGGGGGTGTTTTTCATTTTTTCAAAATGTTGAACGTCCCCTCCTAAAATCCAAATTTAACGAACGCCCCAGCTGGCGTTTAGTCGAAGTAGTATGGTAGCTGTGTACTGATTTTCCATGTCTAAACCTTTTTTTACTGTTTACTCATAATTTGAATCACTTTTCATTCTGCATACTGTTTTTTTCATTGCATCCTTATTTTGTGTACTGATTTCTTTTTGTTTACTGGGCCTCTTTAAAAAATTGTGTACTGTTTTTTTATTGTTTACTGCCTTTTTCAATGTGTACTAAAAATTGTGTACTGTTTTTTTATTGTTTACTGCCTTTTTCAATGTGTACTAAAAATTGTGTACTATTAATTTATTGTTTACTCATTTTTTCAATGTGTACTGAAAAAAGTGTACCACTTTTTCATAGCTTACTGGTACTGCGAACTGTTTGGTCAGATGTTTACTTTATGTTTACTATGTTTACTTCAAATTTACTTGATGTGTACTACATGTTTACTACATGCGTACTGAATTTTTCCTTAAGGGTTGGTCTGGGTATGAATTTTTTGGTTTCCACCGTAAAGATGTTTTGAATGTTTTGAGACTCCCTGATAGGAATCGTGATAGTTTCGAAGATGATAGACTCCGAGACATTCAGAACATAAGATTGAGAAATGCTGGTCCAACTGATGATTTAAAATCGAAACAAGCCATTGAGAAGCGAAACTCAAAAATCAACGCTGTTGTGGACTATGCCAGCTTTGGAGATGTTAAAAGTATCTTTTCTTTCTTTCTATAAAGGCTGGTGTCCACTTTCGTGCAAAGTGCACAAAATTTTTCAACGTTATTTGTAAAGTCATTGGTTGATTGAAAAAAGAAGCAATTCCATTGGTCAAAATTGACGTAACGGTTGAAAAAAGTTGAACTTCCTTCAACTTTTTTTTTCACGCGAAACTTTTTTATGGCATAATCTTTTCTTCAGGCAAAAACGGTTAAGAAAAATCTTTCGCGCGCTTCGCATGAAAGTGGAAACCGGCCTTAATCAGCATTTCTGATCCTCAATTAAACCTATTGTTTAACTTAAAGCTCTACGTTTTTGTGTCCTTTCAGCTATTTTGTTTTAAAAACCATAGTCATAAACCCTTTACATTTTTAATGATCTGTTTATAGTATATATAGGCTTATTCAGTGGGAAATAGATTTTAGCTTTTCAGTGTGCAATTTTTTACAGAGCTCCATGCTAACTTAAAACCATTTTACTTTAAAACCATTTTACTTTGGAATTTTCAGGTTACGTCTCCTATCTTTTGGAAAACCATTACGATCTCGTTGAAGAAAGTGTAATTGAAAATGATATATTCAAAAGAAAAATTTCAAAGACTGTATCCAAAAACCCACCTCAAACAACACAAATCACTGAGTGGAATGGTGCTTCTTTAATTCTTGATCGAGCAGATTTGTCCCAAAGAGGCTATAAAAACATGAAAAAAACTCTAAAAAAAGAAAATGTTATTCTTCCGTCTTACGACAACATTCAAAATTTTTTAAAAACCTTAGATGTTGGTACTATCAAGAGAAAGTTCTGTCAATGTGATGGTGATTGTTGCTTTTCATGCAAATCTAAGGCTGAAGAAACTTTGATCTCCTTTTTGAGAAGCAAATTTTGGTTTCCAAGACTGAAATTTCCCAGCTTTCCCCAGCAACAAAAATTGTTTAATGGTTTGAAGGAATTAAATTCTGATTTGTATGGACATTTTAATCCAAATTTGAAAACTCTTTTCATTCGTCTGACTGGAGACAACTTTAGAGGGGCTGGAAAAATTCCAACTGAGCAGATTTCATACTCAGTTCTCAATAATGAATGTTTGCTTCATTCACCATATGGACAGTTTCTTTCCTCCCTATGGCGCGGTTCAGAGTCTCGATTGAATATTGAAATCCATGTATCTGAGCATTACAAAGAAATTAAAGAGTTGATGTTTAATGGTATTTCAATACCTACATCCAATGGTGAGCTTGAACACTTCAATGTTTTGCCTATCACTACTAAGTCAAAAAACATAGATTTTGGACACAAACTATGTTTTTTATTGACAACCAACTGCTTTTCTTAGACAACCAACAACTTTTTTTGAGCCTGGTTTCTCTTCCTTCTCGACTTTTGAAAACGACTTGCTCTTGCGAAGACAGTGTGTTGGGTCTAGGTTCCTATAATACCAAAATTAGTTTCTCACTTCTGAACCAGTCTAAACCTGACATCATTTTTTTGTGTATACAATTATGGTTGAAATATGTTGACATTTTAGTGTATTTAAACGTCCAAATTTCAGCAAAATCTAAGAGGGTGAGGTATCGCACTTTCTTTATTCTGAAGATTTTTTTAAAAACGGCTCTTAAGGTACCAAAATGTATATAAAAAACAAGATAAAAATTTAATTTAGAATTTAAGTTGAATATGAACAACAGGATGAGTCCCCAGTATGTATTACCTTCGAATGTTGATATATACGGTTTTATTCAGAGCATGACAGTAACAACCTTCTAATTTGCACCAAGGACAGGCCTTGAGTCCACCAGCGGCTAAAATGTAAATTGTTGTAAATTCTAATTAAATAAAGAAAGTAAATTGCCAAGCTCAGGGAATTCATCATCAAAGAAATAAAAAAACGCCTTTAAATCGAAGACATTCCAAACATTAAAAAAACAAAGAAGTAAAAAAAACGCCTTTAAATCGAAGACATTCCAAACATTAAAAAAACAAAGAAGTAAAAAAAACGCCTTTAAATCGAAGACAAAGAAGTGAAAAAACGCCTTTAAATCGAAGACATTCCAAACATTAAAAGAAAAAAACTTAAATTGCAAAACCCTGTCTAACTCATTTCAAACTATCAAAAATTTCGAAACCCTGGAATAGTAATTTCCGAAAATCTAAAACATCCATGATGATCACCCCTAATCTAAAATTAGACAAACCTGGTTGCTGAAGTACTTTAGAGATTGCAGGGAAATCCAAAACGTATTGCAGGAGGCGTACTTTGATTCTCACGGGTGCTTCCATATATCCCGGGTGGAAAGTTTGACAATCTGAAAGTACCATTAGTTCATCAACCAAAATTTCAAAATATGGATCAACGTGGAAGGCTTCCTTTCTGCCGTTGCCAGGGATAATTCCAACCAGCATAATGCCACCAACAGATTTTCGCAGAGCGGGCGGAAAATTAAGGATCGATAACATCAGTGGCCACATCGAGTAGACGTGGTGCATCGTTTTGAACGGGTTGACACCATCACTGCAAAAATTTAAAACCACGCCGTCGTCATCACCTTTAAACTCTCCATCCTCGTCAAACCAATTCTCCCATCTGCTGGTATCCCATATGTCACGCAAATATCCATCCTTCGGGCGGGTAGTATGAGCCTGCAATATGCGCACCAAGTTTTCATTTTGATACAAACGGGCGATTCGCGGTCCGATAGGAAAGTATTTGAATGTTTTGGATTTGGTTTTACTACTTCCACACTTCGGACACGTTTTAGCAGAAGAGAGTTCATTTCTAAAAACCACGCAGTCCTTTTCACACGCCTTGAAAGTCTGGATCGGTATAAGAAAGTCTTTGATCTTGGCTTTTGCCTCTTCATAAGATGAACAAGATTCGTTGGGTTTGGGTAATTTAAAAAGTTTATCGTTGCGAAAGCTCTCAGAAACAGTTGCCTTAGCATAGCTAGGATGCGAAACAAATTTACGAAACTCCAAAAAGATATGGTCTAAGACGGAGATATCAGCATCAAGGAAAAGAGGTGTCTTAGCTGCTGGATGGGTTTCAAAAAGTCCAGGGTAATACGGACAGTCAATGTTTTGAGTTTCAAGAGGTGCTGTGGTTTTTTGAATGGCATATGAAGCATCAGTTTTTGCATGGCGATAAATTGTCTTTGATGAACGGATCGCTCCATTACACCGATAGCTAGTGCAGTTACACGGTCTACCTGAAATTGAAAAGAAGTAAATAATTTGTTTGCTTTGTTTGTAACAACCACAACCGGGGGTACTCTTGCCGACCGACAAGATTGCTTCGCTGCTAAAATTGGACTGACATTTTAAACTTTCAATTTTTACCAAAACAAAGGCGCATGGAGGTTAAAAATGATACACTCTGAATGAACAGTACATGCCTCAGGGAGTGTCAATAAAAAGAATTACGAACGCTGATTGGTTTTTTAATACTTATGACCAAATATGGTCAACGGATATTTTACAAAAGATCGTAAGCCCGATCAAAATTGCTTCAAGAACGACAGTTATTCAGTTGGTAAACAAAACACATTGTCGACAACACGATGCCACTTCATTAAAGTTAAGTAAAATTTTCTTACCTCCTGCAAGTCTTGAATTCATTCTTTCAAAGTGAAAATTATTTTTCTGAGTACAATAAATCTTATGATTTTCATTAACCAGTGAACCACCAATACGAATCTTTGGAGGGAAATGATTAATTTGCTTTTTGTGAGTCCTTATAAAATGTTTTCACTTTAGAACAAAATCTTGGGGGGAAATAATTTTTCGAACAAAATTATAGGATTTCAATATTTTTTCGAGCTAAAGTATAGGCAGTCAATAATTTTTCGAGCAAAAATATAGGCAGTCAATAATTTTTCGAACGAAATTATAGTTAGTCAATATTTTTTCGAACGAAATTATAGGTAGTCAATATTTTTTCGAACGAATATTGCCAGACAATATATTTTCGAATTTTTATCGTTCGATTCATCGAAAATATTATTGAGATCTTATTCATTATTCATCATTTTTGTTCATACCGAGATTGGAAGCAGCCATGTCATCAGCCAGTGCCACCGGGAATGGAAACATTTTGATAACACCTCCGGGCAAAGATTTCGAACATAATAGTATGCAACAGCAAAATTGGTATTTTCCATCCTTTCATCATCCAACAAGATTTCCTTCGCCATTTACACCTACGCACTACAATTCACACAATTTTACAAACTTATTCCCGCCGCAAACTTCAAACGCTACAGCTACAGACCATACCGAACCAACCGAACTAACAGAACCATCCGAAGTATCCGAACCATCTACCGCTCAAGACCCACACACCAATGAAGCACCATCATACGCATTTCTTTTAAATTTTTATAACCAATGGAAGGACACAGTACCACTCTGCCAATGCAACAGAAAATCTTACGTGCTTCAGGACTATTTTGACAGAAGAAGGCCAGATTATTCTGCTGCCCATACACTTTATTTGGTATGTAATACTTCAGATCTTTAATAATTGAGTTGGTTGGTCTTTTCTGTTGAAATTTAATCTCATTTTAAACTTATATACCTTCCGCATACATGTACGGGGTTGGGGATGTTTCATTTTCGAAGAAAAGTCTTGGCATGTCATTTTTTTCCTCCATCTATATACAGAAATCTTCTAATAAGTGAATAATTTTTTTCATTTGTCAGAATGTTGCCAAGAAAGCGATTGAAAAATTCCAACTGACAGCTAGCAAGAACAAGCTTCAAAAGATGAATGCAGTTTATTGGGTAATTTTTATTCATTTATTATTTTGGAGGAGCATTTTATCCTTTGTAGGGAGAGTTACGTAAATAAATAGACAGAGGTCCACTTTTTCCCGGGTGTTCCCTTGTATTTCATATATTTATTTGTAAGCAGCTGATTGGCTATTCGGTTATGACGTAATTCAGAAAGTCCAATTCGAATGTTTTGAAATTTTGCAAACAAAACGATTTTGTAAATGTAAAGCGTAAAAGTGAATTTGGTTATGTTTTAAAATTAGTTCTTCTTCTTACATATATTTGTACATGTTAATTCAGCTCAAGTTGTATACTAAAAAAACTAAAAGTTTGTTGATTTGATAACTGGTAATTCTGTTATGGTAATATTACGCAATGTGTACTAATTTTGTCCTTATTTTGAATTCTTAGATGATCCGCGTACTAAAGCATGACAACGACGCCACCACGTACCAAACCCTCAACGAGAAGCTGTCGTTATTATTGGCTGGACAAAAAAGTCAATCTAAGCTAAAGTGAGTTACATATTCTGTCAAAACATTTTCACATTGTTAAAAAGTTGGAGGTCTTTAAAACTTTGAAAGAAAATTTACCCTCGTTGAACATTCTTTGTGTTATTCATACATGTTTACAACTTTGTTTTTTTTGTTCGAGATAACCTTCAAAATTTGTAATTGATCTATCTTTTTATACTAGGAGAGAAGCAGAGGAAAAAGGCTTCAAATCGGTGAACGAGTACAAAAAGAAGAAACCAAAGAGGGTAAAAAAGACCACTGCGCAACCAGATCAACTAGAACCAGAACCAGAACACCCAAGCATCGAAGACATCGCTGAATCGATCATATCGGCACAATATCCTCCGAAAATTGAAAAGCATAGTTATGTTGTTGTGGCATGGGAGAGGCAAATGGGCTTCGCCTATTTGCTTGAAGATGTTCAAGAAGGCGAGAATAAAATGGTGGACGTGGAAGAAATCCGGACGAAAGACGGCAACCTCATGATATCATGGAAACGCAAGTCATCCAGTGCTTCGTCGAAATGTATCCTGGACGTTGTTGAACTTGGCGAAGGTAATGAGATAAAAAATCTAGAAAATCATCGATGCCATTATGACCGTTATTGCAAGGAGTGGTTTTCAGAGGAGGGGGAGAAGGAGGAAGGGTCAGAAACAACAAAATCGTAAATGTTGTCACAGAAATGCTTTAAGAAATTTAAATTTAAGTTCGAAAGGAATGAGACGTTAAAAAAATCACAACTTATCGATTTTGTTGTTAGGGTGGGTCGGTGGGGAGTGCCTATCTTTTGATGGAATAGTATAATAAAAGGGATGGAAGCAGATCTTCTCTTTCGCTGGTACTGCTTGTAATTGTTTTATCCTTGGAGAAAAAGACAGCCTTGTGTCCAAATCAGCTAGAATCTTTTTTCAAGATTTTCTTGTTTCAATTTTTATTTAGAAGGTGAAACCCTTTTTCTATGTTCAAAATAATTCGAGGGGTTATTAGCATGTTCTGATGGTTTTTCTAAAGCAAAAAAAAATTAAGTATTCACTTCAATGTTTTAGTATGTTTTCTCAAAACAGCAAAAAATGGACATTTTAAGATTCTTTTTCTCTATTGACGATTATAATGGTTTCGATGATTTTCTAGATTACTTTATTTTTTTACGCTTTGAAAGGGTCATTACAATTGCAACTTTGCAGCAAAATGCTTTCTCATAAAGAAAAAATAATAGTCAGTGATTTTTTTTTTATATATAACAAGCACAGTAAAGCAAATGGCCCTTTCATTGCATTTGTCTCTTTCGTCTTGATTCCTTCCTAGCCACCATTTTTCTTAAAACATAATTCGATTTTGAGCATCTGAAGAATCGGAAAACCTCCCTTTTAACTGCCACATATGATAAGTAAGTTCCTTTGGACGAATGAAAAATTAGAATACACGGCAACTCCTTGTGTTGTCATTCCTTTGTTTTGTATTGTGGTGTCTTTTTTACCCTCTTTGCCTCTTTTTTGTTATAGAAACTTTAAATCCTAGAATTCCTATCTGAGAATTATTTTGCTTAGATTGTATGTGAGACTTTTTAACATACCGTAAATTCATCTTTGTCTGTACATATCAATATATTCTATGGTATTTTAATCGTACTCTATTTATATATAAATAGAATTTCCATAAATAGAATTTCCCTAGAATTTATATATAATACAATAATAAATTGAAGTTGAGATTAAAATTGTAAGTTATTATATATAATATTTATTCATTTGTAGATAGCTATTCTATATTATTCGCATTTCTAATTTAGCAAATATTTATTAACACATATAATTATTCATTTTGTAAATACGAAAACTAATTCTGAAAATTCTGATGAAAATTCTGATAACAATTCTGATCTGAAAATAGATTTCTGTTTTCAAAATTGTTGATTGTTAATTTTCTTCCTTTCTACTTTGGACTTTGTTTGTCTTAGTTAATCTTCTCTGATCCTTGAACGATTCTAAAATAAAAAAGCATACCTGTACTGTTTTAATATTGACGATTTAGGTTACCAAATAGACTAAACTGTTCAGAAAAATTTCTAAAGAAAAATCCAACCAGAAATAGCGTCCAATAATAAAACTTTCCACTAAATAATGGGGTTTTTCAAAGTTGTAAGTTTTAATCGGAGAAGTTTCTTCAGTTTTTTTGTTTGTTTAAAAGAGCTCGAAAATAGATATGTAAATGATGACTTTTCTCCGATACTTACTAATGACTTTCAAACCATATAACCAGTACTGCATATAACTGAGTTTTGTCTTGAGTCTAGCTCCTATCTGTTATACACCTGAAGAAATAAGAACAAAGAAATGAATTAGTAAAATCATTATAACCGTTTGATACCATCAAAAAATAACGAAATACATTTTCCACTTTTGATCTACACCCCCCTGCCCCCCGTCTTCCGTGTCTGCCTTTACATTTACATTAAAACCTCATTCTTTCCCAAAGTTTTATGGGTCATTTTAATTTAGCAATGATCCTTTAACAAAAGTCAATTTCTATTCCTATCAACGTTTAAATTGTAGTCTTTTTTCCTGTTTTTTTTCTTGGGGAACTACATCCCATTGGAATTCTCTCCGCACACATTCCGCCATATTTGTTTACAAATTCGATCATGCTTCGTGCATGTGATCACAACACGCACTGATTGGTCGAAATTCGAATGTTCGATCGTTTTCTTTCCTACAGTGAAATGTCTCAAAAGAATGTAGAAAGGGTAGAAAGGTTGAGAAAAAGGTTGTCTCAAGAAAGAAGAGCCTTTAAAAAAAGGATCAGGAAATGGAATTAGGTATAATAATCAATTTCAAGATTGAGATTAAATTAAAAGTTTGCAGTCAATAGGATTTTGAAAACTTGTCTTGGTAGCAATGAAAAATCTTGACAACCAAGAATGATAAGATAATATTGGTTTCTGATGGAAATTAATGCTAAGCTATGAAATTTATTTATTGCCAGTAAAAACTATTGTCAATCCAATAGAATTATTCATTGTCGATGAAAATAGTTGGTTGGCAATTAAAATTATTGATTGTCAATGAAATTTGTTGGTTGCCAATAAAAAAATATTGATCATCAATAAAACTTGTTGATTAACAATAAAAATTGTTGATTTACAATAAAAATTGTTGATTAACAATAAAAATTGTTGATTAACAATAAAAATTGTTGATTATCGATAAAATTTGTTGATTAACAATAAAAATTGTTGATTATCGATAAAATTTGTTGGTTTTCAATAAAAACTATTGATAATCCAAAAAAAGTTGTTGGTTGTCTAAGAAAAGCAGTTGGTTGTCAATAAAAAACATAGTTTGTGTCCAAAATCTATGTTTTTTGACTTAGTAGTGTATAATGTGTGCTGACTTGTCTTTCGTGAAAGAAGTTATCGGTAAATGTTCGTCTACCAGCACGTACGGTTGTTTTTATTGTAAACGTCAAATCAAAGATTGGGATTCTGATGTGTTGAGTGAAAAAGTACACCAAACAATGGCAGAATGCCCTTAAGGAAAAATCAGCAGTAAACTTCTAAGTACACAATCAGTAAATTTTTTTGTCTCAATTGTGTACTACTTACGTACTCCTGTGTACTTCAAAAAATCTAGTACACAGTGTACTGAAATGAGTAAACAATACAGTACGTAAATGAGACAGTAAACTGTGTACTTGTTTACTTGTTGTGTACTTTAAAAAATCTAGTACACAGTGTACTGAAATGAGTAAACAATACAGTACGTAAATGAGACAGTAAACTGTGTACTTGTTTACTTGTTGTGTACTTCAAAAAATCTAGTACACAGTGTACTGAAATGAGTAAACAATACAGTACGTAAATGAGACAGTAAACTGTGTACCTGACCCATTTCAGTACACTTACAGTACACTTGTACTCAATTGAAATTTTTGCCTTGTCCAAAGTTCAGCTCAGGCGCAACAGACTAATGTGAAATAAAATATGTAGAACTTACTACAGAGATCCAACTGTCTTGTGCTACCTCCTTTGCTTGTCATCAAAACTTCTTGAAACATTCTTCCATCACATTCCACTCAACTCAAACATAATCACAAACTTCACATAATTTGTTTACAAAACCATATAGAAAACTGATTCTAATTCACTCCAATCTAACCAAAAACCTCCATACATGGCTAAAATTTCCTGCTTTCCATTGATTGATAGTAAACTGGTGAACATATAATATGTAATTAAAACAAACTTTTACAAACAAATAAGTCTTTGCAATAATGTTTATTCTTTCTGTTTTTCTTTCCATCTTCACTTCACCCAGCTTCACCATCTTGTCACCATTAAAATTTTGAAAGAAATGTTTTGTTTTGGATACCAAGACAGCTAAATAGCAAAGCATTCGAATTTGACCAAAACATTCGAATTTAACATTCGAATGGAAGTCATTGCATTGTTCGAACGCGCGAACGCGCGCGCGGCAAAATACGATGGAAAAGAAGAATAAAACAGTAAACAAAAAGGCAAGCAAGTGAGACAGGGTGCTCCTAAAAAGTTCCATATAAAGGTATGATATTTATATGTCCTCTAATCTTATAGATGACTCCCATAATTATGTTTGGATGTTTTTGCTGGGAATATTCAAACATAATACCCAACTTCAGTGTGCAGTGCAGTTCTCAATTTCAGTTGAGCTAGAATCTCTGACAATGTCTGTTAGTTGTCTGTGTAGTATCTGTCTGTCTGTCCCCTCAGGGGCAGGCTGGAGACTACAAAAATGATCTGATTGGGCTGAAATTTTGCACACTTCATCCTTGGGCAAATCTCTGGGGGTAGTTTTTTCATTTTTTCTAAATTTTGATTTTTGGGGCCTGGGGACAGGTTTTTCGCCAAAACGAGGCTAAAACTTTGGGGCAGGCTGGAGACTTCAAAAATGATCCGATCAGGCTGAAATTTTGCACACTTCATCCTTGGGCAAATCCCTGGGGGTGTTTTTTTCATTTTTTTCAAAATTTTGATTTTTAGGGCCTGGGGACAAGTTTTTCGCCAAAATGAGGCTAAAACTTTGGGGCAGACTGGAGACTTCAAAAATGATTGTATTTGACTGAAATTTTGCACACTTGATCCTTGCGTAAACATCTGGGGGTACTTTTTTCATTTTTTCAAAATTTTGATTTTTTGGGCCTTGGGACGAGTTTTTCGCCAAAACGAGGCTAGAACTTTGGGACAGGATGGGGACTTCAAAAATGGTCCGATCAGGCTGAAATTTTGCACACTTTATCCTTGAGCAAAACCCTGGTGGTGTTTTTTCATTTTTTCAAAATGTTGAACGTCCCCTCCTAAAATCCAAACTTAACGAACGCCCCCAGCTGGCGTTTAGTCGAAGTAGTATGGTAGCTGTGTACTGATTTTCCATGTCTAAACCTTTTTTTACTGTTTACTCATAATTTGAATCACTTTTCATTCTGCATACTCTTTTTTTCATTGCATCCTTATTTTGTGTACTGATTTCTTTTTGTTTACTGGGCCTCTTTAAAGTTTACTAAAAATTGTGTACTGTTTTTTTATTGTTTATTGCCTTTTTCAATGTGTACTAAAAATTGTGTACTGTTTTTTTATTGTTTACTGCCTTTTTCAATGTGTACTAAAAATTGTGTACTGTTAATTTATTGTTTACTCATTTTTTCAATGTGTACTGAAAAAAGTGTACCACTTTTTCATAGCTTACTGGTACTGCGAACTGTTTGGTCAGATGTTTACTTTATGTTTACTATGTTTACTTCAAATTTACTTGATGTGTACTACATGTTTACTACATGCGTACTGAATTTTTCCTTAAGGGTGTGTATCAAATGGCCAGGAAGCATTGAAGGTCCTTGGAGGACACCCTGACCACGGTTCTACCAAGTTTAAAACGTTTCAGCAAAATCATTTTGGGCAGTATGTAAGTAAAAATCTGTTTTTATTATTATTATTACTATTATTATTATGTCTACACAGTTCTAGGCACACGAGGGCCTCTGAGAACTGGTCGTGGTTATTCATAAATTATTTTCATGTTTTAGCAATCACGATTCTTTAATAAGGAAAAGAAAGAAAGTTCTTGAACATTTTTAATGGGTTATAATGCAATATGGGATATTAAATATTTTTCATAACATTTAGACCACAAAGTTTATTAAGGTTGCTTGTGAATTTTTTTTTTCGCATTCCCGCAGGTTCTTAAAAAGTGAAAATTACTTCCACAAAAGTTACTCTGTAAAAAAATAGTTTGCACAAAATTTAGGTCCCTTTTATATTTCTATTTTTAAGGCTCCTCTCCTTTTGGACTGCGTTGAGTTGAAATTAATCATACCATGCGGTCTTCATCTAATCCTTGCGCACCACAGATATTTATGGAAGTTCATGTATGACATTGTTGTTGACAGACGACAAGAAACTAAGATTTCCGACTCCTTGCGACAAATTGATTGTCACTACCTTGCTTTTCAAATTGATGCATACTTTAACAGGTAAGTGAAAATTTATTTTTGATTGTTTTGTGATTTGACCTGCAAGCATTTTGTTGAAGGTTTTTTTTAAATGAATGAAAGTGTATTTACAGTTTGCACTTTTTGTTTAGTAAGAAGAAACACTATGATGGGACAGCTAAATTGAAGATGATTGGTCAGGATTGCAAGCAGTTTGAAGTCAACATTGAAAAGTTTGTTAGTTGTTTTTTGAAAGAGGGTGAATTAGTTGGTGACAGAAGTTTTGAAAAAATGAGAAATGTTATAATCCTGTACCGAATGTTTAGAGATATAGCTGAGGATATCAGGTCCACTACTGTGAACTGGGACCGGATCAACACTTTTCAAGAACGAGTAAACAATTTTTTTAGTACTTTTAAAAAGTACACTAGAGGTCAGTCAACTGGACGAAAACCATACTTGCACATTCTCAGAGAACACATTTCTGACATAATGAAGTTTTGGGCAGATATTGGTTTTGGTTACGGGTATTTTAATTGTAACGGCAGTGAACATTTGAATAAGAGAGTAAAAACACTTGAACTGAATAGCACAAATTTAGACTCTGACAGATTTCAGACAATCATGAGAAGGATGAGGCTGAAGCAGTTTCATTTCCCTGAGAGTGTAGTCGAGGAAGTTTCATCCAGCCTGAAGTGCTCACAGTGTCACCAATATGGGCACAACAAGAAAAACAAAAATTGCCCTATGCACCCAAGTCAACCAGATTTGTCAGATATTGAGGATGAGGAAACAGATCAAGTGAATGAAGATGGGAGTTTTTAAAGAGATATATTTTAGTCATTTCATGTAGGATTAAAGTTATCTAAGGGAAGAAATTTTAGTCTATTTTGGTACAATGTGTAAATTTTTTTGAAGGTTTGGTTAAGACATAATTTAACGTTTTCGGGAACATTATACAAAAAATACCGTATTTCCTCAAAGCGATGCTTATTTGATTTTTGTGTTAAGGTGCTGCGCTTATTTTGAAATTTGAGAGGCAGAATTAACCGATCTATGATGTTTTCTCTTATTTTACTAGGAAATAAAATAATAACCTGGAATTGGGGGTTTGTACTTATACTTTTGGGAGTGAGGTTTCTTTCATTTATTCATTTATTTATTTTTCGAGAAAAATTTGAATTGTGCAAAATAATAAATTATAATATTTAAAAAAATTTTCTTCATGATTTTAATTAATTTTAGGCAACAAAATTTATTTCATTTTCATCAACTTTGTTATTATTATTGCTATTATTATTCATGTATTTTACTTGTAATAATTAGCTTATGTTGAAAAATAACTTTCTTTCAAGGCTCAATTCAGTAAATTTTTATAATCTGCTGGATTGTTTCAAAAGAAAGCTAATTAGAATGATAATAGTTTTTCTAAATTTATTTTAACCAATGCACTTGGAATTTTTTTTTCTCGCAAAATTATATCGTGTAATTTTTTTCAAGTTTACAAATTTGTGGTTGGCGGAGGACCCAAATTAAACTAACGTGGCAAATTTGTGTTTTTCTTGTAAATAAAAAAGATTTGAGATTGAATATTTATTATAAAATAAAATCCAAATTTAAATAAAATATTGTTTTATTATAATATTTGTGATCATTTCTTGTGCAATCATACATGCAACTTTTAAAAAGTAACATGAATGAAGGACACCAGAAATATATATTTATACAAAACAAAAAAACTGAATTTCCTATCAAAATAGGTGTTAAAACCTTAAACTAACATTAGCAATAAAAATAATATGACTTTTCTAAAAATAAATGCAGATGTTATGTATATAATTTGAATTATTTCTTTTTTCATGAAGATAGATTTTCACACTAAAAGCATACAAGGAGAAAATAGGATTTAAGAAATTAATTTTTTTGCGATCGTTCCATTTCCTTAATGGAACTAAATGGTGCAGTGTGATGCTATAGGTCGAACCTGTGTTTTGAATGGACGCACCAATCTTCAAGAATTTCTTGAAGATACATTCAGTTGATTGCAAAATATAAAAACATTACAATTAAGATCCTTAAGGCCGGTGTCCACTTTCGTGCAAAGCGTGCAAAATATTTTTTCTTAACTGTTTTGCCTGAAGAAAAAATTACGTCATAAAAGTCCCCTTTGTCACTTTGATTTTCAATAAATATCTGCCATCCTGACCATATATCTTAGCTTAAGGACAATCGCTGAATTAAATACACTCCAAATTTTAACTCTTCTATTGTCAAATACTATTTGAAAATTCTTCAAAAGAAAATAACTATGTTAAAACTATACCTCCTAATATGATATTCTTCCTAAATCAATAACCTAACAATAACAGAATAATCTGATAACAAATAATGTGATTGTCTAGCTATTCAAATTTATAAGTGTAAAAAAATATAACGTAATCAGTTTCTGTGATAGGGAGAAGCTAATCTGCCTGCTATGACAGAAATGACAGAAATAAACAAATATATATTTTGAGATATCTTTTATTCCTGTCATTTTCAGCCCCATCAATCAATCACTTATAAAATTCAAAAAACCTTAATTTTGTAACGATTAAAGTCTGAAATCCACGCACATTTAAAAATTCCTATTGTTTCAAATTATATCCTTCTGATTTTTTTTACATATGATTAAAACTGGTGCCAATAAAAATGTAAACAAAACTGTGAAACCAAAAAATCTACTATGAGATATAAATTTGGGACAACATATATCACTGTCAACTAAAATCTGGTGAAAGTTTCAGCGTAAATATATCTCTAAAATATACCAACAATGCATGTATAGTTTGCACATGAAAAAAGTTGAATGAATGTAAATAAACATTTTTTACGGTTTTAAACTTATATTTCAAACCTTACAGTTTGTTTACATTTTGTTCAAGTACTATCACTAATTATCACGTTCAAACTTGTATCCATTGTTGGTATTCCGTTTTCAAATCTACGAAGAAATACTAAACTGTATACATTGAATATGAATAAAACTACAAGTAAACCGCTATTAAAAGACTGAAACAAAAAATAACTTAAACAAAAAACTACATGTCTACTTCTGCAATGGCTAGATTTTTTGTAAAGTAACCTGACGAATTGAACACAGCACAACTGAAAATTACCTCCATATTACCATGTAGATTCTCATTTTTGTTTTCATTGAAGCGGATAGACATGCCACGATATGTATGTAAGGCTGTCATACCAACCGACTCAATCCTACCATTTACATACACCATTTTACGGTACCGAAAAGCCTGATTGTTGACGTTATTTTTGAACGGCCGGTCAACATAAATCACATTTCGTGCGTTTTCTGCACCGGCGAGACAGCCGTCATCAGGGTGAACATCTGTGATTTTATAATTGTGACCACGAATCACAAGATAGTCACCGATTTGCAATCCGTGACCTGATTTAACGCTTACATATTTGTCATCCTTAGACACCGTTAGAGAAAAACCAGTTAACCGCTCTTCAAGAAGTGCAAACGGATCAATTGGAACCATATCACACAGAGGAATAGTTGGAACTACAGTGTCATCACAACAGCTGGGAACAAACACTTGAAAAACAGGGACCTCATCATCATTATACAATCCAGTAAGGCATAAAGGTAAAACCAAATCACCACGTCTCAGATTAAGCTCTTCTAGATCGAATGCTACATAGCAAAAAGGAGCCATCATTGACAAATCTTTATGCTGGTTAAACCTAACACAACAGCGAAGTCCAAAAATTTTAACAGCTAACCGCACTGTCTTGATATCACCCTCTTTAAAACAAGATTTAAAAATATCCCTATGTATGGGATAATTTTGAACTTTTTTGACAACATCATCCGAAGAAACTCTAAAGTTATTGTGCTCTCTCAACTTAGAAATAACATTACACTTAAATTCATTGCAGCAATTGATAAAGATCTTCTTGAAATCCATTTTGTAACTTCCGAAGTCGAACCAATGAAATTTCTAGTTTTCATCTACAATCCTGACTTTGAGTTTTTACAAACCCTCATGAATTCGGAATATGCGCCGACCAATAAAGCAAGATTCCGGTCCGCAAATTTGAGAAAGTCAGGATCATCGATAACAACTAAATTATTCTTCGATGAACCGCTTTCGTCTTCTCAAGCAAAAACTTTGCTGACGCTGCATAAATAAAGATAAATAAAGATAACTTTGCCGGGATCGAAAACGACATTATTACAGAAATCAAAACGGCAAAGATTGGAAACTGGATCGCCGTGATTCTGTTAAATGAAACTATGCGACAAGGCCCAGATCAGTTGTCTTTTTTGGAAATGTTGCTGAGAATCAGAGAGGATAAACTCAATTTGAATGACTGGAAGACAATAAATTCAAGATATGAAGGTGAGCTTCCTGAAAGTGCTAAAGAGGGATTTAGATCAGACACATGTTTGACCGTTATGGAAACGTGGCAAGAGGTAA
The DNA here is from genome assembly GCF_902728285.1 of Clytia hemisphaerica. Taxonomy (NCBI): domain Eukaryota; kingdom Metazoa; phylum Cnidaria; class Hydrozoa; order Leptothecata; family Clytiidae; genus Clytia; species Clytia hemisphaerica. The sequence goes on from NW_027103309.1 coordinate 648,053, forward strand.
ATGTTGAGAACCACAACAAACTAGCTCATTTGGGGATCCCTGTTGCTACTATACCAAGCAAAGGAAAAGGACGTCATCACACTCAATCTGTTAATCAGATGGGCCAAATACATGCAACCTCTCACATTGCTGTTGGAAGTCGTGTGCTTTTGACTAAAAATCAGCTCAGCTTAACCCCTCTTGGATTGAATAATGGAGCAATTGGGAAAGTGATTGCAATATTATATGCTGAGGGAGAAGCACCTCCATCATTTCCAGAAGCAGTTGTTGTAGATTTTCCAAGATACAAAGGCCCAAGCTGGCTTCCAGAACACCCAACATGGGTTCCTATACCTGTCAATGAAGCACGTTGTGATACTAACTGTTGCTCTAGAAGGGGGTTTCCCTTGATGCCTGGTTATTGTATACCTATATCAAAAAGCCAAGGTATGACAATAGGTCCTAATGAGCCATGTACTCATATTCGGATAAAGTTAAATAAAGAGATTTTTATGGAGAAACTTAACCTTGGCATAACTTATACAGCCCTCAGTAGGGCATCTAAGCTAGAAAATGTTGCTTTGGTCGAAAAAGTGCCATATGATAGGCTAAATTATATCAATAACCATCCATGGATGCCACGAAGAAGGGAAGAAGAAGAAAGATTGAAAATTTTGAGTGGCGAGACTCTTCAAACATTTGGCGATTTGAATACCTACAGAGAACTATTATGTGAATTTGATCGCTTTGTCAATGATGGTCTAACATGTTTTCAAGACCCTTGATCACATTGCCTCAACATCGTTTCAGGGCATCGTAATGCTTTTTTTATGCGATTGTTAAATTTTCTGCTTAGCATAGAAAGGCGTTTTCAATTACATGTATTATAAATAAGACTGATAAAACCTTAAAAAGTTAAGACAACAATTATAACTTAATTTATTCTACATTAAAACAGATGTAAGACCTTTTGACAATGCATGACATTTTCAAATGTTACTGTTATGAATGGAACAGCAGCTCAAAGATAGAATTCTGAGTATCTCAATCAAGGAACTATTAAAACAATTAAACATGGGAAAATGAAGGCTCTAAATCAACTCAAACAAACGTTAATTCGGCAGTATTTTGAAGGCTATGAATCATCTAAGCTCAATTTTTCTTCTTTTGAAAAGGAACTGTTAAAACATGTAATTGAATTTGTCTCACTATCATTAGTTTAAATGTTCTGTCTGTCAAGCTGCAAATGACTTTAAGTTGATGATTGATGGATGTTGATAGTTGTTTCCATCAATGGTGGATGTTGAAAGTTGTTTCCATCCTCTGGTGACATGTTGATAGTTGTCTGTCACTTACAGAGTTTTTACCTATGAATGTTGATAGTTGTTTTCATAGTGGTGTGGTCTATCCATGCCACCCTGGAACATGCTGATAGTTGTTTGTTTCAGGGGTACATCAACTTTTGTCTAAAGTCAAAAGCAGCTGAACAGCCTTGTACCCTAAAAAAAATTGTTTTATTTTTGTGATTAGTATTTTTAGGGTGGGGTACAAAATCCTATGGCTTACCTTCACGTGGTGTACCCTGTTCCGCATTTTCAAAGCAGTAAAAGTGTAATTTAAAAATGTCAACTAAAAAGCCAAGGCTATCCAAAAGGTGATAAGATCTTTGAAATTTTTACTCAAACAACAGTGGTAGCTAAATTTAAACGGTCATTATAATTTTATCTCCTTTTGGATAGATCAGCTGCTATCATACTTGATGGTAACATAGAGACTTTTCTTTCTTAGTGTAAAATCTAAAAAAAAACACACAATATGAGCTTGCAGGATGAGTTAATGGAGGTGGAATCCAACGATTCGTTTTCAGATGAACTTGCAGCCGAGGAGCAAAGAGAGAAAAGATTTGCTTCAAAGACCGAGCTCAAAGAATCCAAAACTGACAAATCCAAGATAAGCGAAAATTCAAAGGCAAAGCTTGAAGATCACACGAATAAAGAACAACAAATCAAAAAAACTAAAAAAGCAGCAAACTAATGATAAAACGAGTAACGATGAAAAGAAAAAAAGATCAAAACGATAATAATAATAAAAAGAAATTTAATGCTTACAAACAATACAAAAAAATGAGAAGGGCAAATGGTGGACCTAGATCTTTTTCTTCATTTAAATTTTGGACGGCCAATGGATGTAAAGATGAGCCGGGTTTCTTAGATTCTTGGCTCAAAAACGAGAAAAGTAATGAGAAAAGTAAAGAGAGCAACAACAAAGAAAGAAACAATAGAGTCAAAAATAAAGAGGCAGTAGTCAGAAGAGAGTCGGTGACTTTACAAAAAGTCATCAATGTAAACCTGTATGGAAAGAACTCTGTAGGTGTTCAGCTATAGCTATGATAACATGAAAATGTCATCATGGCACGCAGCAATAATTGGGTCTCAAAAACATACAACAGTTTGAATCTCACTGTTGAAAAGAATTTATTACTAAAATTTATAATACAGTATTCTCTCCATACTGGAAAAATTGAGTTTAGATAACGTTGAACGTGTTGAATAGTGTATATTGTTTATATAATGGAGTTTTAATAGTATATAACTTTTAGTTGCGTATAGTTGTGTATAGTTTAGCTCTATATGATGAATTTCCGTTATTTATTAACTCTTAAAACTTGTTCAGAGCATCCCTAACAGGGAAGGGAGGCTAAACTAAATCCCTTTAAATATCTGTGGGGAATTGAATTTTCAAAATTTCAAGGGCTGATTCCACTGCTTCTACAAAAATGTCCCCAAATTATCATGCACGTCTGGGGAAACATTAAGATTTGAAAAAGATATTCAATAATTTAGAAAAATCATATTTAAAAAAAAAAGTGGCACTGGTACTAGTTGAGTTGGGTTCACCTACCAAATTTTGGGGATACATTGCATCTTCCGATTCGTAAGGAGTGTAAACCTTTCTAGGTACAATGTAAATTAATCCATTTACTTTCTCCAGTGTTGAATTTAAAGCATTTTTTATTTATTTAAATATCAAATTGTTATCATATTATCAAATTATAAACTAATTTTGATTTAAATCATAAACAAAAAAAAAAGGAATATTTATGTATTTTTTCCAGTGTTAAATTTTAAGCATTTAATGCATTTTTTCATTTATTTAAATATCAAATTTTATCATAATCAAACATAAAAAAAATTTCAGCATTCTTTTTCCTTCTCCCTTTTTTAATAAACATTGGTATGAATATTATATGATTTAGAATATAATCTGGAACTTTTCTAGTCACATTATTTAAGTGAATACAATTGTATTGTTACTTTCATTTCATTTTAGCATTAATAAAAAGAATAGCAAATAACCAATAACACATCAATCAAATACATTCAGGAAATAGAAATTAACATTTCTAACTGCAAGATCATGCAAGATCATGCAATAATTTCAAACAGTAAGCATAGAAATTTCACTTTATCGTCTGACAAAAGAACAATATAGTCCTTGAAATACGTCATTTTCACAATGACAGATTTTTCACTTTACCAAGGTAAACAAGCTTATTAAAGAGTAAAAAAGTTAACAAGAGCAATCTTTGTACTTAGTGAACTTTTTTTAACCATATTGCTTATTTTCCCTTTCTTATGATAACTTTTACCTATTTCAGATTGGTTTGGTTGAATATTGTCTGAAAGATTATCCAAGAGTACCCATGTATCGAATTATCAAGAAATCGAACATAAATTTTACAATGGTTTCATTATCTCCATACACAGTACTAGTAAGTCTATCTACGTTCCTTTATATAGCTAAGCACACTCACTATTATTTAAGTCTTTGTCTTTTCTTTTTTACATAATTTTTGTACATTCTGTTCTTAAACTAATCCAAGATAAGTGCAATAATTAACCCTGGGGCATAATAGAATCATGAAAGTTCTCTGAAATGTGTTTGTACATCAAATCTTTCAATATTACTTTAAATTTATATCTGATTCAATAACAATGAGTTAATAAAATAACATTTCAGGTTTTGTTGTTTCAACGGATGGCTTGAGATAGAAAGATTGGTGTTTTAATGGTCAAATTGTTCCCTTTTCTTGAATCTATGACTTGGATCATTTAATACGCAACATCTCAAATAACCGATTGGAAGCTATTGTCTACAATTGAATTCAATTATTGTGAACAAATCATTTTTTGAGATTATTAACTACACAGTAAATTTATCATGTAATTGTAAAGTTTATTGTGCAGTATAAAGATTATCTTTTAGTTTTCTATTAATGAAATTTAACTTCGTTGTTCTTCACTTATTATCGAATCCAAGTAAAAAGTCATTTTATTAGACCAAATGATATATTCGAATGCCTATTGTGGCGAATAGAGGCAAGGTAAATTAAAATTAATTCCCATTATTAGGAATTTTTCCAAATCACACCTTATTTCAATAAAATGCATATTCTCGGCTACCTAATAGACAGGGGGGTTGGAATAAGAATGTCCTGGGTGGAAAATTTTCGAAAAATTAATTAGCGGGGGACGCTTATTAGGTACCCTAGAGTAGTAAACAGAAAAGGGTAGATTTCTCATTTAATTGTCAATTTAAATCAAATTAAAAAAGTGACATTCGCCAGAATACGTTCTAGTAAATTAATTCTCGCCAAATAAGTTTCTCCAAGGTCTAACAAATACAAATTGAGTTAACTGACCAAGAGCTGCTCAACTCCCTTGTGATTGGTTGATTGATGTCAATTATATCATAATTACGAGACTGAGATTATCTGATAAATTGACTAGTTTAGCAGCTTTTGGTCAAGTTGAGCGGTTATACGGTACGCTACCATAGATAGAGCTGGTGTTTTAGGGTGCTTGCGTATAAAAGATAACGTCATTCGAAATACCTTTCTCACAATTTAGAAATAAAAGTACCAAAATTCTTTATCTGATATTCCGATGGCGTATTGGCGGCCGCCCACGCTATAGCTCTAAAGGGACAGGCCAATATCCCATCGGAGAGGGATGGTAGTCGTCCTTTGATGTGCTGCCTCACCAGTCGGTCTCAACAGCTCTTCTTGCTGTAGCCTAAAAAAATTGGCAGTTGAACCCGATAAGCACGGAAAATCGGTTCTCAGAATTCTCTTTCTTCGCTTTGTGAAAACAGAACGCTCGTTCCGCAACCCCTTTTATGTTGATTAATACCAACTTTTTTTTTCAATACCAACTTTTTTTTTCGATACTAACTTTATTTTTCATTACTAACTTTTTTTTTTTCGATACCAACTTTTTTTTTGATACCAATTTTTTTTTCACAACACTAACTTTTTTTTCGATACCAACTTTTGCCTCGATGAGTAACCATTTAAGTGTAAAGAGACCCTTAATTTATTTCTACGGAAATAATGTCGTGCGAATCTAAACCGGCAGGTACAAAATGCATAAAACATAATGCATATTGCATAATGCATAATAGTATTGTGTAATTTACAGAACGATTTTATATTTTTTAAAACTCTCCTTTGAAGAGGCTAAAACCGCAAAAACCTCTTTAGAAGAGTTTCTTGTAAACATTCCAATCAGAGGGATTTCCCCAGACATAATATTTACTTTTCGAATCCGAACGAAAGAGAAAATATTCGAATCATAACAACAAAGGGTTTTCTGTTAGCATAAATAATAAGAAGATGCAACAGATCAGAAAAGTTTCCCCCTTCTTCTTTCTCAAAAGAAACATAAACATTCGAATGTAAAAAGATTCGAAGTCAATTTTCTTTGATCTAGCTTGGATGAAGCTCTTTAATTTATATTGGCTTATCTAACAAAAAGCATTCACATTAATGCTTTGTAAGAGGGTAAACTCGTTGAATTTATTAGCAATTGTTCGAAAAAATCTCTGAGAAAACCCAGAAAGATCTTGCTTTAAAATTATCTTTCAAATTCTCCTTATTAAAGCCTCTTTAATTGACATTTTTCAAATATTGTGCATTATGCATTATGCAATATGCATTATGTTTTATGCATTTTGGACCTGCCGGAATCTAAACAGAAAAATGGGAGGATTCCTGCATCAATAACAGGCATGCGTAATTGGGCCTTCTTTTTTACCGCAAGTTGTTATTTAGCGCATATAAAAAGAGGAATGAAAACGCTGGGGTGAGGATCAGGATTTCGAACATGCAGGAATCGTAACATGAACGGTCTCGGGACGAGAGAGAAGCCTGCATAAAGCAGAGCAAGAATTGTGTGAAAACACTTCAATTTTTATGACCCAACGACTCATCTTTCTATTGACGCGCAAGGAAATAAGACTTAATTTCGGCTCGGGGTTGGGTACTAAGCCTATCGAAGTTATTTAATGCTAATTTTATTTTCTAGGTACGACATTAACTTCGCTAAAGATCGTCCCAATATATTAATTGCCTGCCATTATTCGTGGCATATGGGAGAACTTGAACAAGTTTCTTTCGTGACTCAGTTTAGAATAGGGTTTATATGGAGCACGACGACGAAAAATAAAGCAAAAAGGTAACCATTATATGTCTTTCCAAAAGTGTTTTAATATAGCATATAAGTGGGTACCGAAAAAATGCTTAAAAAGTAAAGTGTCTACACTTTTGAGACAGAATATATCTAACGATACTCAACCTCGCTATTATTACTAAGTTAAAAAGAACAAAGCAATGTCGTTTTCAACTTGATGATTGTTATCTTTGCCTAACAAATCTAAAAAATCTTAAGAATAAACAAATATAAATAAAAATCTTACAGAGATAATCAGATGATTTTTTATATTTGGCCCATAAATTCCTTTCGTGGACCCGAGCAAAACCCTTCAAATTTTATTGCAAACTGACGTTGCAAATCTTTGATATGACTATTTGAAATCATGAAAAACAAGTCCTCTCGTGGGTCCTCTTGTTTTTCATTTTGTTCTGCAGTAAAATAGCAAAATATACAACCTCAGCTTAAATATAAAAAATCATATGATTATCCCTTGAAGAATGACAAATATAAACCCATCTGTCCAAAACGATGAAAATACATAAAATCAGGCTTAAAATTTGAAAAAAAATATAGTGTACAATGTTTCTGTAAATATACATACCGTTACTTGAGGGGAGAAATTTTCGCGATTTCGGGTGAAACGAGCAAAACTCGTTAAAGTTAGATTTTCAAGTCGCAAAAATTTCTTCCCTCAAGGTAGCGTCATAAAATATATATTACTATTACGTGTAAAAATGTTTCGCTTTGGAATAAAATACTCATCGTGTGCGCCAAGTAAGACATAAATGAAACCTCAAGAAATACAGCAATTGACAGTACACGAATGAACGGAAAGAAATGTGTGGAGCTGTTCTCAAATTCATATTTCGAACTGACAATCAGTCCTGGGAATGCAGGTCTGGTTAAGTTGAAGCATGAACTCTTTTTTTTATTTCATCCGCCATAATAGGTACTTTGATAAATGCCATTTCGCAAATGATCTGACTCGTGTGAAATTTTCTGGACTGGAACATTTCTGAAGTTAGGCTTTGGCGAAAAGATAGGCGAAAATTCAACGAAAGATCAAATTAATTTTATTTTCGACCGACCTCCGAATTCTAGGTTAAGGTGACGACAAACTAGTGAAGTCAAAAGTTTCAGCCCTCCGAAAAAGGTTCACTTCGACCATTTTTTGCAATTTATCGCCCATTCGGATCTTTTTCGGAGGGCTGTAACTTTTGACCCAACAAAGATATGAAAAATCTGAATACATATTTGAAATCAGCGGGATTCAACAATTTGGAAAAGTATAGAATAAAAGTTTTTGGTCAATTAGAAAAAACGATAGTCAATTTTCAAAATTTTGGCGGGTATTTAATTTGGCGGATTTTGCCAAATACCGCCCAACCGCCAAATTTAATCCACGCCATAGTTAATACACTTAAGGTAACCCTCTTTTAGTCCAGCCTCAAAAGTAAAAGAAGGATAAGTTCATAGATAAAGTCCAGTGAATAAAAAATCCATCTACGACTACTGGGTGCAAACATTGAGCTCCATGATAATAATAAATATCAAATAAAAAAATATAACATCTGTCCTCTCTATCAGTTAAAACGTTGGCCTTTTATGCTATGAATTGAGCCTGAACTCAGAAAAAGTGATAATACATACTTTCTGAACATAATTTAAGGTAATGTAATTTGCATTTTAAAAGGGTAAAGCTTAGTTTAAAATGAGCTTAGAATTTTCCCAGGTGAAAATATTCATTAGTTGAGGAAACCTTTCCATGTGAGAAAAAAAATCACTTTCTTGTCAAGATCAACAAAATCAAGAAAAAGAACTATAGAAAGGAAAAGGAGAAAACATAAATGAAAATAAACGATAACATTAAAATAAATGAAAATCGAAACAAAACATAAAAGTTTCAAAAGTATGTTCTACAAAAGTGTATCTTCAAAAGAGGATTAAAAACATTAAAAACTTCATCCCTTGAAAAAGAATGGCGCATTGATAATGGTCTCGTCCATTTTTGTAATCATCTCTTGGAGGCTATTGATGTGGACGGGCAACTTGATCACATAAGCACACGTGCTTGCCTCTGGATAACATTGATAGTCGTGATCGCAGTCGTGTACAAATTTCACGACAATTTTGGGTTGAAATCCCATGGGTGGAATATTCATACTTCCAGTGATAAACTGGCAGACATCGCTCAGCGAATGTGTTGCGTTATCTAAAAAAAAGAGACTCTTGAGCTACACATTTTTTTTATAAGCAACTTCAATTTTCGGGTCAGGCCTAGAGTTGCTAAGGAGTTTTCGAAATCCAAGCCTTAAGTTGCTTAAAATCTTTGAAATCTAAAGCTTTGTGGGTTTTTAATATTTTAGTTTTTGTTACATTGTAGACTTTATCTACAGTATATCTTTACAGCTGTTTCTATTACTGTAAATATGAAGAAAAATGTCTACAACACATGAAATTACAAAGTTTACCAATTCACCTATTTGACATTCAATGGGCATTCAATACTTTTTTTTAACAGAATTCTTGACAACTTACCACTAGAATTGCAACTTTCGATATAGTCGCAAAAGTATTTGTAGATTGGTTCTTCTCGTATGAACTTATTCGAACCTTCTGGTTGGAATATAGGTTTGAACTCGTCGACAAACTGGAAGTAATCGATACTTATTGCGTTGAAGACAAAGAATTTCGAGAATTCCTCCGAATGTTTTTTTATTAGGGGTAGTAAGCCGCGCATGTTCAGTCCTGCTTGAAATTGACGAATTGCTTCAATTCGTGGCTCCAATGTCTCTTTATAATATAGCATTCTGTAATGATAAAACATTAAATAAATAATGGAGTGTAATTATTTTATGCGCCACCTCTTCACTTGGTTGTGAGATTTCAAGTGCCAACAAGATGAAAAACTATTGGACAACACCTTTTTAGTATAATGTACTTTTTTTCAACCCGTTCAGTACACCACTAACTGAAAAATTAATCTTTAATATACACCATACATCATATCCGTACATGGGGTGGACGAGATTTTCTGGGGGTATTTGGAGGAAAATTCCTGGAGGGTGAAGGGAAAATTTTGTGATTTTGAAGTAAAAATTTAAGTAAATTTCCAAAGAGTATGATAATCAGACTTTGTCTACCTATCCATTGGTAAAAAATGTTCTTAATTAGCGGGGGGGGGGTAAAAAAATTGGAGGATGTTAGCCAGAAGAATTAAGACAAAAGAAGGAACTTTCAAAAATATTGTTTCGAAAATTAATAAGCGGGTTGGAATAAGGATTTCAGGGGGGTACGTTTATTAGGTACCCAAGAGTATTTGAGAAAAACTTTCCAGGGGTATTCTATTTTTCTCACTTTTCCAGGGGGTATTGGCCGATTTTCAACAAAAAATATTTCTACCCTGAATCGGTGCGTCCACCTCCTGTATAGTTTTTTAATGAAATAGCCCAATGTTGACCCCCTAAACTTACCTCAAGAATTCATCTTTCTTCTCCAACTTGGGTGGTAAGCCTTGGTGGCCAATTTTTATCAACAAATCAAATGTAGCGTCATTCTGAAATGCGAGTGCCAACTCTTCTTCACTCCCAGCATCGGCGATCTAAATAGGTTACTAAATGATTATTCTGATATACTGATATCCATATTATATTCCAATGTTGGAATCAATCTGGTTTAAATTGATCAACGAAAATTAGCAACATTTATATCAAAGTAAAAGTAAAATTTATTTGAAGTTTGAAGTCTGTCTAATTCGTCACACCAAGGATTTGCAGACTGCAGTCAGTTTTATTGAGCCGAAAAGATTCATAAAAATTAGAGTAGAAAGCAACACTTTTGGTCCTGTTTCCATTTTTTTCTCCACAATGCATATTTTTACCCTGCATGTGCCAGGATAAAAAAGAGACTAAAAAACTGGGTCATAAACGAAAATTTACTCTGTTGCATTGGTCTACATACGTTGCACGGAATTGACGACCACGCGACATTTAAAGTGTTTAATGTAATTGCAGCCTATCAGATATATTGGGTTACTTTCATTTTCAATTTTTAGAAACTTACTGGTTTCACAGAAGGCAAATCCAAAAACTCGTGAGTTGGATCGATTGGCTCATCACATAACCATTTAAAACATTCTCTGTTCATAATAGTCGGAGATGGGCCAAGTTGTAGGAAACTAATTTCCATTACATAACCAGCATACAAATATTGTTTCTCAAAGACCAGAGATACTAAAATTTTTGGCATACCATCTGGCATGAGTTCTGCATAAATGTACTTCAAGCATGCTAAAAAGACGGAAGAATAAATTTTATGCTCAAGTGGGAGTCGTTAGATTTTCCCGAACTCAATATCTTGAAATTTTTAATTTCATAAGAGAGTAATAACCAATAATGGGGGGTTTCTTGAATTAAAATAATTTGATGTAAAATAATCAACATGCCAGAACATATCACTAAAAATAGAACAAGAATTATTTGCCTTATTTGTCTGAATTATTTTTCTCGTTACCTTGCGGATTTAGAGAACAAGAAAACTAACTCAGCTTTTGGACTATTTTGCGTATTTGAAATATACATACTTGAAAGGAACTCTCTCCTCAACCCACCAGTGTCTGTTCCCCCTTCTCTCATAAATTTGACGATGAGATTGTTCGATGGTCTGGTCCATGTTTTGTTGCAGTGTTCGGTCCAGTCCTTCCAACAGGATGCTGGGAGCCTTCTGCATCTAAGGAGATCATTCTTTGCTGCTTTCTGTAGTTCTTGTAAATTTACCAGCTCTGCAGTAAAATCAGTTGTGCTGCTTGAGCAGTTTTCATTGATGTTGTTATCACTTTGATAATCATAGGGCAAGGTATCGTCTCCTGAGATGACAATATACTCATCACTGATTATTTCAAGTTTCATCGCACATTCTCGACTATGCTAAGGGCGCGGGATTTGGGTTTTTGGAAATTGCGCGATTTTCCGATTTTTTCGAAGGCAACTTTTCTTCTGACTATGACAAAAAGTATCAACGAGTATTGCTTATAATTTAAATTGGAGAAAGAAAATTGATCTTTTATTTATCATTTAGAGAAAAAATGGAGTTTATAATCGAATGTGAATAGCCGTAATATCCGCTCAAAGAGAGGTCCCAAATCAGTGGTTTTCCCCAAAATGCACGGGTTTGAACGACTCTGGAAATTTAATTTTTTTTTAGGGTGAAGCCCATAATGGAGCCGTTCTGTCAAGGGGTAGGGGCTAATTCTAACGTCTACTAAAGCACAGAAAACTTTAGAGAACTACCAGAAAATTTTATATGCCTTGTCTTTATACGTCTTTATCTTTTATTTCCGACGTCGAATAATTAGCCCCGACACACGGTTAGAAGCGGAATTTATCTGGCTTTCAGGAAAGCCTAAAGTTGCCCTCAAGCAATTGTTCTAGGTCTTGCTATTTTGTTATTAGTGCTACTTCCTACTTTCCCTTTAAAATTCAACAAAACTGCTAGAAATTTGAAAATCCAGACCAGATGAATGAGGCGCGCTGATTGGCTGATGAGTCTTACCCCCCGCGAAGATCTGTATTCAAAATGGAATCGGAAGCGGGAATTGGTAAATTCACAGATTTTTAATGGCTGGTGGTGTTGAGAGACAGGTATGCATGATAGTTTATCTTCTTCATACTGTCTTTGAATAAAAGTTGTATGTTGCAGAAACAGATTCTTCATTGACTCAAAATTTGGAGCATAAAGAAACAAAAAATCTGATGTTTGTGCAGCTTTTGACAGGCCAAACACAATGAGTGAAAATAAAAACAAAAAGATGCTTTGCTTGCAAAGTTCATAATCAAAGGAAACACCTACTTCTATATCAGTTGTTTTTATTTCTGTTCATTCTGATTATTAGGTAGTATCATTTTACAGGATAATCTTACATTTGTATTTCAGATCTGATTAATGGAAAAAATATTTTGTCTGTGCGTTAAAAATAGATATGAGCAATTATGTACAAAAATTGTCTGTTTTCTCCTTGAATCTTGAATCCTGTTTCTTGACTATACTGCAATTACGGTATAGAAAAAATGTAAATATAATGCTTATACTGGAATTGCAGTAAAAAAATTTTATCGCCATTGAGAGGGATTTCCCCTCGTCGTTCATCGATTTAAATCGATAGATATCACATCGACTATCAGTTAACGATTAAAATCTATAATCCATAGCTAATCGAGGTTAAAATTGTAAATATCGATTAGTGATCGATTAGTTAACAAAAAATTCATAAATCTTTGAGGGGAACTAATTTTTGCCTGGGACCTAAACCCAGCCCAGGCTGACGCTATGCCAAAGTTTGAATGCAAGATGCACGATGGAATGCAAGCTAATCTATTTCCACTACCTATCACATATGACACCCTATGGTGTGAACTGGAATTGAAACCCAACCTGGTAAAACTGTTATGAATGCTGTCATTTTTATTTTTTTCAGGCTCTGTTCCTGATATATTATGGGAATATCTGATTTTGAACCAGTCTGAACAATTTTTTAATCATATTTTGCTGGGTAAGACTTTTTTCTTGTAGAAATTTTGAGATTTTTGGAAGTTTTTATGGGAGTGTGGGACTTGATCAACATGTGAGAATGTTCAGCATAACTTTACTTACTACCTGTTGGTCTCCTGGCTATGACACCCATTCTTATGGTGTGAACTGGGATCGAAACCCAGCCTGGTAAAACTGTTACGAATGCTGACGTTTTCATTTTTTTCAGGTTCTGTTGCTGATATTATCAGAATATCTGTTTTTGAACAGTTTTTATTGCTTTTCGTTGGGTAAGGCTTTGTTTTTTTTTTATTTTGAGATTTTGGAAGTTTTTTTTATGGGAGTGAGGGATTTGATCAACATGTGAGAATGTTCAGCATAACTTTACTTACTACCTGGTGGTCTACTGGCTATGACACCCATTTCTATGGTGTGAACTGGGATCGAAACCCAGCCTGGTAAAACTGTTATGAATGCTGACATTTTCATTTTTTTCAGGTTCTGTTGCTGATAATATTATCAGAATATCTGTTTTTGAACAGTTTTTATTGGTTTTCCATGGGTAAGGCTTTGTTGTTTTTTTGGAAATTTTGAGAGTTAAGGGAATTTTTATTAAGATAGATTCTAACTAGGCGATCTTCCATTGGATAAATCCTTGTTTTAGCCAAATTTTGGGAAATTGACTGAGAAGAAATGCTTTTTTATTTTCGTTCATCCTTTAGAGGGCAAATAAAAGTACTTTCTGTGAAAATGTCTCTAGCGCTTTCCTATCTGGAATTATATTGATTCTGATTTAGATGACTCTGTCATCAGTGTTAATCACCAAGAGCCACAGACACTTCCAAAAGTTACGCCCTTAATGAATAGTACCGAAAAACTGAAACTAAGAAAAGTTCCTAAAGTTTTGAGATATTACACTCCAAATAAGCACAAGCATCCTGAAAAATTTGCTCATCATATGTTGATGTTATTTTATTCCTTTCGATCAGAAGAAACTGATCTTCAAGTTGATGGGCCGTATGTTGTAAAACTAAATATTGATGAAGTAAATACCACAGTCAACGAAAATAGACAGATTTTTGAATCTGATAGTGCCCTTGTTGATTTGGTATTGCAAAATTATCGAAACGAAATGGTTCACAATCAAGATGCATTTGCTCAGCAAGAAAATGATGAAGTGCTTGATATGATGAACAACTTGCAAGATTCATCTGAAGATGAAAATGAAGATGTTAATGAAGAACCAACTTTTGCCCCTTTTACTCAAACAAAGCACAGCTTTTAGTCTGATGAAGAGATTAATAACCATATTAGGTCTCTGAATTCTAAGCAAAGAGATGTTTTTGATGTAGTATTTACATTGGGCTAAAAAATTTGTGCAAAATTGAAATTCTAAACAATTAGAACTAATAAGAATATTCCTAACAGGTGGTGCGGGCGTAGGAAAATCACACGTAATAAAATGTATATTCAACTGTTTATCTAAGGTACTTGCCTATAAAGGTCAGGAGCTTGAAAAACCACGCATAATTAAATTAGCACCTACAGGTATCGCTGCTATAAACATTGATGGAACTACCATACACACTGGATTGAGTATCCCAGTTGGAAAATTCAAAGCCATGGGTCACAAGCAGCATAATATGATCAGAAACAAACTATTACATGTTAAATTGATAATCATTGATGAGATATCTATGGTCATCTAAACATCTCTTAAATATTCATACAAGGATTTGTGAAACTTTTGGATTGAAGGATGAAATAGCTCCTCCATTCGCTTGGAAAAGCATGATTGTTTGTGGGATCTTTACCAATTACCTCCAATCAGACCTCCACACATATACTCCTCGGGAAAAAGCAAAGAAAGCACTACTGTTGATTCATTTAATTTATGGCATTTGTTCAAACTTGCAGAACTTGACGAAATTATGCGCCAAAAGGATGGCATTGATTTTATTGATCTTCTAAACAATGTAAGAGTTGGTCAGCTAGATATAAATGGAGAGAATTTGATTAAATCTAGAATGATAGCTCGAGAAAACCCAAACTACCCCATAGAATCTTTACATTTGTTTGCTGAAAACGCCACTGTTAATCTCCATAACACTCAAAGGCTGGGTTCCCTACCATACTCAAAGGCTGGGTTCCCTACCATCTGAAATAATAAGTATTGAAGCTTTGGGTGTCCCACCCTTAGAGAGACTACTTTAAAATTTCCTGATTTTTGTAACCCTTAGAGAGACTTTGAAAGGTGAAAAACCCGACCCTTACCGTCCGCACATACCCAGCACCTAAGTACCCCCCCCCCCGGGTTTTGAGGTAGCTAACGTAGATACCCAAAATATAGCAAAACAGCTTCCTAATTATACTCTCAGCCATAACATTGATCAGCATAAGTTCAATAGTATTACAGTTTGTCACTCTCCACTCTTTCTTGACATTATTGAATATGATCACTCTTCGTGCTTTTCTCTTATTAAATTTAGAAAAAGTGAATTTTCTGACAAGGAATTTTGCGTTTTAGGTCTTTATAATAGTTCAAAAATTCACCGGGATGTTTTTGCTTTATATATTAATGGTCACATTATTGATATCATTTTAGGTGACTTCAACATGGATGGATTGGAAATGAATGAAAACGCACGATTCTTGGTCGATATCATGTCGAGTTACGATCTATTACCACATTTTTCCACACACATTGATGGTAAAATGCTTGATCAGATCTGGATGCGCAAGGAGTTGACAAACCGATTTGATGTTCAAGTTTTACGTAAATGTTTGAACTTATCAGATCATGATGCTGTTAAAATATCTTTATCGAACGTTATCAATTTGTGTGAATGAGCTAGCCAATTCAGAAATACTGGTTAGAATCTACCTGCCAGAGGCATGGGCCCGGCAGGGACCAGGGAGGGTGGGTTTCTCACTGGAAAGGGATGACATAAATACTTTAACTACTCTGTGTTTAATTTTAGAAGGAGTTGTAATATTCCCTGACTAAATCAAGGGGTGAACAAAGACTTTTCAAATAGTGTTTTTTTAATAAAGGGAAATGAATAAGGTGAAAGTTGATTAGTATTGAGAAATACTTTTTGTCTTGATTAAAAACTGAGATCTAACTAAAAACATGCATTTTTAGTTGTGAAATAACAATCCAGAAGTCAAGCTTCATGCTCTCAAATTGTGGTAGCTGACATTTTTCATTACGTCAATGTTTTACAAATATTTTACTGTATAAAAATCACATTAATTTCTTAGCTGTAAAGAGTTACTTCTAGATACGGTGTCATCCCTTCCAGTCACATTGTTTATTTACATATACCTCTTTTGGTTAGGTTTCTTATTATTTTTTTAGTTGGATCAATTTGCAGCACTTAATTTACTCTTCTTGTATTTTTCTATATTACGTTATTTGATTGTCACTTTCTGTTATTTGTTTTAAATTGTGGACGTTATTTTTTGTGTTTACTAATTTATCCTCGATGAACTTCACCAGCATTAAAAAAAAATTGGTTCTCAAATACTTGATCACAAAATTTTGGCTGTCTTGTAAAAATATTTTCAAAAAGTTGGTTAGATGATAAGCTCTATCATATTTGGATGATCTGGCTTCTATTTTCTTCAGAATGAATTGGACAAAAAGTGCTGTATGATTACCAGTATACACATAAGTACTAAGAACTTTAAAGTTAAAATTGTTATTTGGATAATTTCGCTCCTTATTCTTTGAAAATGGATACGAAAATTACACTTAAAGAGTCAGGAAATTGCTCTTCAAATCAATCAAGAGTTTCAACTGGAAACTATCATCAGTTAAACTTCACCGATTAAACCGACACTTTAATATCTTATCTATTATCTTACTAACAACGATGAAATGAAACTCGGCTACATTAGATTAAAACAAGAATATTTTATCATATTAGTAGTTCTCAATATTCCGAACCTCTCAAGATTCTGACTGGATATCCACGTTTGATTGGTACGTTGCTTTTAAATCGCATAATATACAATACTTATCTCCGTTGTGTCATGGTGGTTGTACTTGATACTATTGTTTGTTCATTATAAAGACATTTATTATTTATTATCTTGGAAGCTGGATATCCACCGGATGTCAAAAAAAGCCAAATTTGCACTCTTAACTAAAAGTTTTGTACAACAGTTTGGTTGTTAAATGGAATTACTAAATACGAACGTTTATCTTTGAAACATAAAATTTATTATGCATTTCATTACGTGAAAATCTCTCAAAATCCCTTATCCATTCTTTGTTCCTTTTATATTTGAAAAATTTTGAAAGAATTCTCAAGACTAAATTATTTTTACATATTTCGGAGAGGCGAATCTCTTGGATTGGAAATGAAACCACTTAATTCCCATTCAAAACGTCCGCGCGTAGTTTTTACACAAACGCCTAGATTTCAAAATACATAGTCCTCCAAAACAAAAGAACCACTAGATAAAATCCGTCGTCATGATTACATCTCTTGCCTGAGAAAGGTGAAAGGTTCGCCTCTAGTCCTTCGGGCTTGAAACTCAATGGTTGTTCATCATTTTAATTTGCTTTCAGACCAGTGAGTTTAAAGCCCCAAAGGAGGTATTTTTACTCATAAGGGAATAAAGATAGATGAAGCTATCACTCCTACTAGGTATTTTATTGTATCGAAAGCAAACTGTTGCTTTGTGAAAAAAAACCATTAATTTTGCTTTCACTCATGGGACTATTGAAGTTGAAGATTTTTGAATAAAAACAAGCAACATTTTAAATTTTTCATTGTGTGATGACAGCCTTGTTGATGAAAAATTAGAAAACCTTGCAAGAATAAACACATAACATCGAATTTGAAATGTTTGCTGCTCGGGAAATCATCAGACAAATCTTGCTAATTTCTAGATTTCTAGTCTAGGCAACCTTTCATCTACATTATTTTAAAGTTCGAAGGCAGCTCCTTTAGATCTAAAGATATTCTTAACAAAGAAAATTCCAAAAATAGCGAAAAATTGGGAAAACTTGATAATGTTTACTTCCCGAAATTTCTCGACAAAATGAAAAACTTTTTTTGCATAACCCTTACGAATTGTTTTGCAATTCAAATACATTCCAAGGACAATCCATTTGCAATTCAAAATCTGAATGTATTTGAAATATTTTGGAAATAAAAGAAGAACAATCCAAATGTGATTCACAATCTGAAATGCTTTTGAATTGTATTTTTGATTTTCAAAAGAGTTTTCGAATGTATTTCAAATACGATCCAGAATGGATGGTATTTGAAATGTCCAGGAAAACAAAAATAGCAACATTCGATAATTCAAATGTAATCCAGTACTGAGCATGCCCAGGCTTGTCAGAAAATCGAACTCCAAAATCAAAACAAACCACTTCAAGATTTTTCAGAGTCAAGGAAGGTTTACTTGAAAGAGGGAATGCTTTACAAATTATATTTTTAATGTGAAATACTTTAGAATGTATTATGAGGTTGTTGATTGTGGCTTTTTTGAAAGATGGTTGTGACATTATATATTTTCATATAGTTCCCGCCCTGGCAATAATGTATGTAAGTTGTTGATTTTTTATGACTTTTGTACCTGTTGATAATTTGACAGGATTTTCATTCTAAATTTGCATCAATATATTTGGTTTTAAAGGAAAAGATAGCAAAGAGGGGTCCGAGTTTTTAGCCATTTATTTTGTGATCTATAAACAGAGATCAGAGAAGCTGCTTGTATACTTTCTAAATAAAATCTTACGTTTTGTAGGAGTCCCATGTTGTGGAAGTCTTGATTGAATTTCCACTAAACAACCTCATTCTTTTTCTTGAATGCTTGAATGTTTTGAATTAAAAGGAGGTAACAGGTTTGTTAAATTTCATATGAGTATAAAATAATCTTTCTTGATAATGAAATTTATTTTCGTAATAAACTTTGCAAATTTTCTGAATCTTCTGGTGTTTTCAAATTCTGCCATCTTGTCCAATTTCAATTGCATTACCCACAATGCATGATTTAGATTGCATTTGAAATGTGAAATGTGCAATGGAATGACTTCTATGTTTCAAATACAATTCAAATTAGATATTTCAAAAACATTTCACAGATTGCTTTTGAAATGTGTTTTCGAAATGCTTTTGAATTGCTAACTATTTTCTTGTAAATTCACAATTCAAATACAATTCAAATTATACAATTCAAAAGCAGTTCATGGATTGCTTTTGAAATGTCATTATGAAGTGCATTTGAAGTGCTAACTATATTCTTAGAAACTCATAATTCAAATACAATCCAAATTATACAATCCAAAAGCAGTTCATGAACTGCTTTTGAATTAACTGCGAAATGTATATGAATTATTATTTGAATTGTAACTGAACCTTCTTTGAAATACATTTGAATTGTACAATTCAAATACAATTCACATTCGTAGGGGAATAAAGAAATTTTTATATGAAAATTAAGCCTTTTTCGGAAAATATGAGGTCTTGTTTGAATGAAAAAATTACTTTAATTCTTATAATCTGTATCTTCGACTGACTCTTGTTATTAATATTGGTAATCAAAGGAGGTCGATTTAAAAGAAATTTCTATCCATCTACTCAAACAAATGAAGCTTAAATTAAATGATTTGCGCCGCATCTAGGATAACGTATTGAAAATTATCGCTTTCTTTGTTTTTAAAGGGTCGTATTTTCGAAATCCTGGCAATCTTTGAAGTCATTTGACCGAACACATCATGTAAATTTATGAAGTCTGGGTGTATATAGAGTACTTCGGCTAAAAAGTGTTCCGTAGTTCGAGTTTAGGTCATGTGCCATACGATAGACTTTCAACACTTCACATTAATCAAGAGCTTCGCGAATTTTCGCTCCCCCAGTGTGCCCAGTGGTCTAAGTCTGATCACGATATCATGCAAATTTTTGTCTTCAATATCACCATGGATTTATTATAGAGACTCTGGATAAACATCGAATGAAACGGTGGAGAGCGAAGTATTGTCTAGCCATTGTTTCAGGAAAACAATTGATGTACAAGCTTTGTCCGCAAAGGACAACTGTCATGGCGGCTCGAAGGACTCTGATTTTGATAAATGACTAATACTCTTATTTCTAAAAAGCTCTTCTAAGTTTTTCTATTTGACTTCTGATGGCCAAGATTTTAAAAATAAATTCTAGAAAACCAAACAGATACATTTATGAAATCTGGTGCGAGAAAAACATCATCAAACGAGTAAAATCAAACTAAATGCTTACAATGACACCAAATTTACAATTTGCAATATCTTTCTGATATCGGAGAAGAGCTGAGATTGATATATATTAGACATGAGTTTCTCATAGCTCCACTGTGGTATGAAAATCTCTCAGTGGCACGTGGTGGCAAGGTGAATTTTTTGAGGTTGAATTTTAGATTTTCTGGTGACAGTATTCAATTTCTTATACATAGCTTATCTTTCTCGCAACTCAAAACGTCATAACGACGCATAATTAGTAATTAACTAGATGGCTTTGACCCTCGCAGGAATACTAAAAGTCTCATTTGGGAATTAGATAAGTGTGTTTTGATGAGAAATGCAATTAAATTTCTACGAAAAAATGATTTAATGATTGCAGGAGAGTGAACAATAATAATGTCATTACTGCGGACAAGGCTAATACATGAGAAATAAGCAAAAAAATCAGTCTGTTGTTATTCCAGTGTCTAAGATAAATCCATGATATCACGATCACGCAGCAAATCAGCAAAGAAAATGGATAATGATGCATCTCTTTAAAAAAGTGAGGATATAAATATACTAGTAGATACAAAGTAGATAGCATATTGAGCCTCACCCGATGTTTATAAAAGAAAAATGTTTCTCCAGTCGATCACTACCGCGCGAACGATGAAATGACAGGTTGCAATCAGTTAAAGGGAGTAAACCCGGAGCGTGACTAATTAGTTGACTCCCCTTATTTCCATGGTCATATTTTATATGTAAATAATATGGATTATTTATATGGATATTGCGTTCGGATTTTATTTTACCCAGCATTCTCTCCTTGCCAATTATAAATACCATCTTCACACCCATGAACATTCTTTTGACCAAAGTTCTGACCAAAGTTTTGACAAATGTACTATGGCTTCTAACGCAAGAAGATCGACTAACAAAGGTTAGTTATTTAATCATCTAATTCTACAGGCATCATGATAATTAATTAACAAATGAAACCTTCCAGTGAAGGGGGATAAGGCTTAAGTTTCTATGATAATGTGTATTTTTGAATTAGAATTCAAAAAATATTTCTTGAAAAGCTTAAAGAACCTTCCCTTTAAAGGTTGCGATCCCCAGGAGGTGAAAGTTTTAATGTTAGGTTTCTTTACATCCAATATATATGTTTCACCCCCTAGTAGTCTAAAGTACACATTCACTTGTATAACACAGCTAATTGAATCTTTAAAAATGATAATATAAGCTTTCCCCTGGGGGGGGTACACTTTTTTTTTTACAAGAACCAGTAAAATTTTTCTGAGGCTCGGCTGTTCTTATTATTTTGGGAGTTTGAGCCAGGAATTGTTCTCTATTTATCTGAATCTGAATTTATCTATCTTTTATCTGAAAAAGCTAATTAAAATTCAGAAAACGCGTGTCAAACTAAAAATCAAAAACATTCAAACTGAGCGAGAAATCATTTTCACCAACTTAACGCAACAAGGACAAAAGTTGAAAACCAACAAAACAAAACAGCGACAAACCTTAAAACCAACAACAATAACAAAATAAAAACAAAGAAGCAAAAAGTAACAACCCACAAATAAACAATCTTACAATAGACAAACAATAAATATAAATCTACAAATTTAGCGGAGAGAAAACCGGTAAGTGAATTTAAAGAAAGTTGAGAAATAAATGGAAAGCAGATAGATGAAGACCAAAGTCTGGCATCAGGTGTCGCCATGAGTAAGCTTGCCCTGCTACTCTAGAGTCACCCATCATCTAACCAAAGGTTAGAAAGTGTTGCAATCACAATCTAGAAAAGAAAAGATTTAGAAAGAAAGACGCATAATCAAAAAGTTTGAAAAGTTGGCCCAGAGCCCGTATCCGAGTGGCCGTACGGTAGAAAAAGAAGAAGGAAATGAGGACTTCAAACGAAAAACACACAAATTTATATCAATACGTGTGAACTTCTTTAACCTAATTTTTACTAATGTGAGTCGCCAATTCACATATCCTGCAAACAAGCGGAGCGCTACCAACCACTAGACTTTCTAATAAGTTCAAACGAGACATTCACAATCTTCAAACTAAAAATGTTAAAATAAAACGACAAATACGATAAATGTTTTAGATGATGACGATGATGATGATTAAATAAAACTAGAGAAGACTTTCTAAGAATAGTGTTATATTGCTAGCAAAGGAATGGAATACCTGCTGGCGTCCATATATTTTTTTCAATGTCTTTTGTAAACGAAAGACTTTTCCGCCTTGTTTCAAAGCACGGTCCATTAAAACTCTACCCGCCAAGCTAAAATTTTCCAAAGATGAACTAACCCATGCTATCCGGATGATTTCAGCACCAAAACAAGAGTAAAACATGGTTGAAGGCAAATTACTAGTGCAAAAAGGAAGACGCACAATCTCAAAGGAAAAACTATCCCTTTTATCAAAAAGTCTAACATCAAGACGACCGTCGGTTAGTGTAAAACACAGGTCACAGGTCACGGGTCACAGGTCATACAAATTACAAACCGGAAAACTGTAACGCACTCGTAACATACAACTCATAACATAAGTTCCTGAAAATATTATATGTAATGGAAATATAATATCAAAATATGTTATTTAGAAGACTTAAACGACAAATCATCAACCCCAAATATTGAGAACAAATGACACTTGAATTATGTAAATAATGACGTTATCTCAAAGTATGAGGTTTTGTCCACCAATTAACATCAAAATATTTTTCATGCATAATAGGATGTTGACGCTGCAAGTACAAGTGGATATATATTGACAGGTTTTGAAAACAATAAATACTCCAACAGAGCTGTTTTAGAGATATGAAAATAGTGACGTCATTTTATCAAAAATACAAAGCAGGGGATAAAAATATTGAAACATTTATAAAATATAATCCCATTGGTGCTATTTTCATCAATTCTTGTTATCATACCCAAGGTGATGCAGGAGATAAAATGAGATATGACATAGCGATTGTGAAATAGCTATTTTCCTGTTAGGGGACCGTTTAAAGCGAGGCCCAGAAAACCCGAGTTACAAAAACTCCAGTTACAAAAACCCGAGTTACAAAAACCCGAGTTACGCCGAATGTGACGTCATAAGTCTCAAATTATGACGTCATCAGGGGATTTCTTAACTCGAAAAAGTTATTTACTGTTCTTTTGTAACTCGAAATATTTTTTTAAATTTTTGTTTTAGAGTTACATAACTCTAAAACAAAATTTTGAAAAAATATTTCGAGTTATGTTAAGACGCAACCAAGTTGGCCAAACATTCTACAAAGCGTTGTTTTTCTTTAGTTTACAAATGGGAAGGACCCTGCCGACGCACCGGACTTAACGAGCACCGGACACGCGAAAGTCCGGTGTAAAATGAGAATTTTTTTTACCACCGGACAATCTCTACACCGGACTTAAGGAAGTCGGATGTCCGGTGTCGGAGAAGGCTATTTTTTCCCACCGGACAATACAAACACACCGGACATGATAAGTCCAGTGCGTCCGGTGTTTCTTAATTTTTCGTTTCATAAATGTCCGGTGTCCAAAATTCCCTGCATGCAACACTGGACTGACACCAGACTTATTGCGTTCGGTTTAGCGAAAGTATTTTTGCCACCGGACAAATACACAGGACAGTCCGGTGCGTCGGCAGGGTCCTGAATGGGGTTTTTGATCTATAAAACTAAAAGTAGAGAGGATGGAAGGGAATAAAAATGAAAGGGGACATTAAACAATTTAATTTTCTGTAATTTTCTTGAAACTGATATACCTCTAATTTTGATGGGAATTTCTGAAGGTTTTGTTGGGTGAAGTAGACTAAAATCTAAAAGATTCGATTACTCGAAATACATTTTGTATTCCACAATCTATCTTTGTTAAATTCAAATTCATTGTCATTTCGCTAAAAACTAAAAACTTCGGTAGAACTTGTAGTTTCCTTAGGTTTTTCACACATTTTTTTAAAACAAACCATACGAGAACAGAAGGTTTCGAGGACTAAAATCGTAACAATAAGTTAAGAACATTTCTTGACATTTTAAGGCCTTATGGACTCAAATAATTGCAGAAATTACTCACTTAATGCTAATAGTGAAAAAGGAACATTTTAAGAAGATTTTAAGGCTCAACCAAAAAACAAAAGATCTGAAGGCTTCAAATTTTTAGATGTTCTTATACACAACACAACACATATTTCGTTGAAAAGATTCTCGATTGCACAATGTACAAAAATGATAAAATGAATTGTATTTGTTAAAATAAATGTTCAAAGAATAATTGCTTAAAAGATTATTCTGATTGTTCAAATTCTTGTTTATGACGTCTGCTCTTTCTCTTATTGTTTTCTAAATTAGATCTTTTGACGCTGTTTCTACCACTTCCGCTTTAAAATAAGTTTCTATTCTAATCGGATCGATTGAATCTTCTCGAAAGAAATGGTTTATATTTATTAATAATATGAATTATACAATCTTTGGCCCACCTGGTTTCACCTGAAGATAACTCGAAAGTTCAAATAATGTACTACAATTTCAAGTTACGTAACTCAAAAAATGAAATTTAAAATTTATTTTCCAGTTACGTAACTCTAAAACAAAATTTTAAAAAAATATTTCGAGCTACAAAACAACAGTAAAAAACTTTTTCGCGTTAAAAAGCCCACTTATGACGTCATAATTTGAGACTTGTGACGTGACATTCGTCGTAACTCGGGTTTTTGTAACTCGGGTTTTTGTAACTCGAGTTTTTGTAACTCGAGTTTTTGTAACTCGGGTTTTCCGGGCCTCGTTTAAAGCCAAAGGTGAGATCAATGTTTTTTTAATACGTATTCTTTGTATATAACATACGTAACATGCATATAACATTAAAAAGATAATTTTGATTACATGTGTGATATAGGTGTAGATTTTTGGTTTTAAAATAGTTCTAGATCAATAAAATACCTTTGGAATTATATTTTTTACGTTAACAACTGATTTTCAAACATTTTCTTTGTGTTTTACAGTATTTGAAGCTGACCTGTCAACACTGACCTGTGACCTGTGACCCGTGACCTGTGACCCGTGACCTGCGTTTTACACTAACCGGACGACCGCTGATGTTTCTCAATAACAATGTCTAAAAAAGTAATTCGATCACCAGAACTTTCAAGATTTAATTTTAATTCTGGAGGATAAATTGACTCAAAATTTTCCAAGAAGAGATTATTATCGTTGATGGCTTTTTGAAGATTTTCTTTTTTCAAGCTCTTGATCCACTTCGACTCAAAATGATAAAGCAAAAGATTAGCCATAAATGGGGCTGGGTCCGACCCCATCGGTGTCCCAATGATCTGACGAAAAACATTAACCCCAAAAGTGAAATAACAATTCCCCATAAGATATGAGAGGGCCTCCTTGAAAAGATCTTTTGAAAATTTTACACCGGCATTACTTTTCTTTGTCACCCATCTCGCACTAGTACCAGAAACAGAAATCACATCATTAGCACCTCCTTGAAAATAAAAATCAGAAAGAGTGTTCAATACATCAAGTAAACTTTCGTGTGGAATTTTGGTATAAAGGGTTGAAAAGTCAAATGTGGCCATAGATCTAAAAGAACCTCGCTTGTTCAATTTGTTAATGCATTTGATAATATCGGCATAGTTTTGAATAACCCAAAATGTTTTGACACTTGAATAGAAAAAAGATTTAGAATTATAATTTTTTATCTGACGAAAGAATAATTTCAGAATTTTTGTAATTGCTTTAGAAAGCGGCAGCTATAATAAACCTAAACTTTATTGGATTTTAATGTAATTTAGGCATCCAATAGATGTGTGGTAATTTTTTATTTTCCTCTGGTACTTTAATGCAGAAATTTTTGTCCAAAGTTTTAATATCCCTCTCTATAATGTCCGTAACTGGCTCAAAGATTTT
The DNA here is from genome assembly GCF_902728285.1 of Clytia hemisphaerica. NCBI lineage: Eukaryota > Metazoa > Cnidaria > Hydrozoa > Leptothecata > Clytiidae > Clytia > Clytia hemisphaerica. The sequence continues at coordinate 674,199 of NW_027103309.1, forward strand.
CTCATAAGTGGCACAACCCTCAACCCCATCTAATCCGAGTTCTTTAACCAAAACTTGAGCATAAAATCTCTTACAAACAAAGGCTATATTACTTGCAGCTTTATCAATAGGGCAGATGACAAACCGTTTCTGAAGTTCAAGAAGAGCTTCGCGACCACCATTTGAATTTAAAACAGAAATGCAATGTTTAGCTTTACTGTTGCTTTTCAAACTTTCAATTTTCTTCTTCGCTTTCTCAGAAACTAGAGCAATCCATCCTTTAAAGGGCTACATACACTACACAATATTTTGTTTGGCAATATATTGATGATATATTGCTGAATGTCGACAATATATTGAAAAGGTGTCCGCAATATATTGTCTGCTCGATTTGCAATATTCCAACAATAAAGGGGGATTGTTTACAGAAAGAAAATTCCTTTTTATAATAGAGTACCAGTTGTTTACTTCGTACATTACGGTCCGCAAACCATATTGTCGAATATTGTTCGTCAATATATTGTGTAGTCATGGTTTGTTACACCAATCCTTTGCGCAATTCCTAATTGCTGTTAACAGTTTTTCTTCTACAACATTCCAGTTTATAAATTTCTTCTCCCTGTATTTTGGACCTTTCGTAAAAAGTTTTCTAAGCTTATTGTCCCTAACTATTCTCAAATCACCAGAAATGATATGACCATGATGGTCACCTTTGAATTCAGAGTCACCACAGTCACATGGGAGAGAGGAAGGATCAGCAAGAAAAGTTTCAACGTCTAAGTTTGACACAAATTGATTGAAATTGAAGATTTTCGATCCAATAGCTGGCTTTAAGGAATAAACAATGGTTGGTGGAGAAAAGGTGTTGACGATAGAAGGGATTGTCTCTAAAACAGATCTTTCATGTAAGATGGATGGCAAGTTGACTAATTCTATTCCCTTGTTGCAAAAATCTACATGTAAAACATTTTTAAGCAGGGGACATTTCTTTTTAGGTGGAGGAGGTGAATAAACATGGCAATCTATAATGTCTAAGGCGATAGAGTACCACTGAGAAAATGGAAAATTAAGAGGACTAGATAAAAGTATGTCATTAATTTTGTCGGCTAGCTTCTTTAATTCTGATGTCTTCATATTGGTCAAAGACATTCGAATAAAATTAGATGTGTTCTTGATCTCAGTATTCAAAACATTATTAAGTTCCTCTAGAAAGGTCTTGTGATCCAACTTTCCTGTGCCCACCCTAGAAAAACGTCTGTATTTGAGGTATTTTAGACGTATTCCCAATTTTTACTACTTTTGCCCCTAAATTGCTTGAAATTGAGTATTGTAGGCTCAGCATTGTTCTTAAATTGTTCTTATTCTTTGGCGATTTTGAGCCTCATTGTTCTTATAAAATTGATAAACATTTTCTTTTTTCAGAAAATAAAAAGGTTTTGAAAGTATGCCTGGAAGCAGTCAAGAGAATCAGTCGAGAACAAATGGTTCAAAAGAAAGTGATCCAAATTTGTTATATTTTACACAAAAGTCTCAGAAACCAAGTTTTCAAAAATCCATATTTTCAAATGTGAGATTTTTACTTGAAAACCCTACAGTCTAATTTGTATTAATTATTTTTTGCTGACAGTAGTCCCCACTTGGGCTTAACCACCTATTAAAACAACATTATGTTCTCCATCTTGTAAATGCAAACTTAACAGTGAAATCACAAAGTTTTACTCTATTTTTATTCATTCTGAAAGTCTGAATGAAACTCAAGTTAGGTCGAAACACCATAAGTGGCCCCAATTTAATTTATGTTCAATGTAAAAAATCATTTTTGATACACACCTTTTTCTTTTTTCAGAAAATAACAAAGGTTTTGAGAGTATGCCTGGAAGCAGTCAAGAGAATCAGTCGAGAACAAATGGTAAAAGAACAACACAAGATGATCCAGGTTTGTCATATTTTTCTCAATTTCATGAAACCAAAATTTTAAAATCCATATTTTCAAATGTGAGATTTTTACTTGAAAACTCTATAGTCTAATTTGTATTTTTTGCCGACAGGACCAGTCCTCTTTTTTGGCCTACTTAGCCCTATTAAAACAACATTATGTTCTCCATCTTATAAATGCAAACTTAACAGTGAAATCACAAAGTTTTACTCTATTTTTTCAGATGTGTGCTATGTTCATGACATTTCACTACTTAAAAAGAGTGGAACAGACCAAGTGGAATTTTTAAAATGCACTCTTCTGTTTTCCAACAATTCTAAGAAAAGTCTTTGTTTCACACCACACAAACGTCGACGACTATCAGATGCCGCACTGAGCAAAAGTCCAGTTAAACTTGCAAATTACAATAAAGCCCACGGAAAGGTATGGATAAACCCTCCTACAACTATCAGTCTCATTAACAAAGATGATGTAGCTTTTGAACATAACCCGGCGTTAGGAAATACCTTGCCAGTGGTCAGCTCATCTCAGTAGTTGCAGAGTGCCATTCAGTTGGAGAAGTGTTTGTCCATCAAGGTAAGCAAGGTCCAGTCAATAAGCAGGTTGCTCTTCTTAGGGATCCCACCCATTGCGTCAAGTTGAATTTATTTGGGGATGCTGTCTCCACCTTAACAGCAGGAGAAACATATCTTTTGAAAAATCTTCGCTTGTATGTCATGAAAGATGCTATGTCTTTTAACACAACGCCTTCAGCTCCATTCATTTATGAAAAGACCACAGCATTTGAACACTTGGCAGATCCTTCAGTGCATTCAGATATTCAAGCTGCAATAATTGTAGGGGCAGGGCAATTCCTGACAACATGTCTCTGTCCAGATTATAATCGTAAATTAGAAGCATCTGGTGATCTGGTGAATTGTGCAGTGTGTAAAATGGATTACAGTCCTACAGCAACACCATGTTTGTACTCACTGCAGCTCACAGTTAAAGATGTTACCACCAGTGATAATGTCAGAGTTCTTTTTCAAAACGACGCCGTCCGAATGTTACCTAAATCACTTTCACTTGATCTCAACAATGAGCAGTCCCTCATCAAAAGATCGTTTGAAGTAGAAGAGCCGCTTTTGATCAGATTTGATTTTGCCACCAAAGTAGTGTCATCAGTTAAAGTTGCGATCGAATCATGAGTGAAACAGTACCATATATAGATATCACTACATAATACAGACTGTAGACTTACTCTATTGTTTTTTTGTTTGTATTCATAGTTTTTGTAACTTGTATATATTAACTAAAGGTAAATCCACTAATAGCACCTGGCTATTATTAGACTCCTACTGGATTTTAGAATGGTTTTCTCTTAACCTGGATTTAGCATTTCTGCATTGACTGAAATTTAGAAATTTAGCTCTAAATTTGGTAATTAAAAATAAAAATGTTGTACCTGTTCCAGGTTGTCCAAAGATCGCATTGTTTCAATCCAATTGGAACCCCACATTTGGAAGCCACCTCTTTATTTTCTTATTTATTTTCTCCAGGACGGGATCACCTGTGAAGGAGAAATGAGCGATTATGATCATTAATCCATTTTCTTTCTTACTTCTAAAGTTAGTTACGCCGTGGTAAACTCTATATTCGTCATTTTACATTTTCATAGCTAAATCATGATTTGATATATGGTACCATCAACCTCAACGAACAACCATTCTCTATCACAGGTCTCGTAGAAAACAATGCCTAAGACAAAGAAAAAGACCTCGTGTAACAGAATCCATGGGCAAGTGTCTAGTATTGTTTTCTGTCTGGTCGGCACTATTCCCACATGCCGGATGTCTTTCGTCTTTATGAAGAAGCCTTCATCGCAGTACACAGGGTGTCTGTTGATTAACCCCAAGTGTATGAAGAATGAAAATAATTGTTAAGTTTGAAAAATGTATTGACTTGACATGTCCTGACTCCTTGAATGTCTCTGTTGAAGTGAAGTGCAAAACTGAAAGTGGCAATCTATACATTGAAATTACCAACAGCCAGAAGGAGGTTATAGATTGAATTTGAGATTGTTGCTGCAAGTGTCTCCCAATGTAGAATAGAGAGTCGCTCTTTGCTTGATGATTTTTCGATTGCTTTGCGGATTTCTAGTATCTTCCTTTCAACACGACCATGGACATTATGTCCCCCAACTGGACAGGTATCAAATTCTATGTTCATCTTTGAATGAAGGTGTTGTTGAAGATCGATGAAGTTGAGTTGCATGGTTTCCCAACCCTTTACCAATTGACTTCCTTCATCTACAAAAAGCTTTTTGGGATATCCAACATCAAGGCAAGTTTTGTGAATGCTTGAAGAAATGAGGTTGTATTATAGCTATCCATAACCTTGACCTTGACAGCCGTTGTGGTCGCACAGCAGAATACAAGTAGCCAGATTTTGACTGTCGTTCCCTTATGATGTTCTGAGTATGAAAGGAACGGTCCGGCGAGATCTGTCTGTGTGTTTTATCAACGAAAGGAACACAGAATGATGAGGCGCTAAGGTGCTTCATTGCGTTGGTTGCTTTTCCAATTGCAGTGATCTGGTCAGTTGGCAAGATGCGACCAGTGTAATACAAGATATCATCCTTTTCTCCAGATATCTTCTTGAATTTGGAGTTGTGATTGAAATGTTTCACCTCTTGAGTGGCTTCCCTGAAGAAGTATTGCATGGATTTGAGAATGTCTTCATCGTTTAAGTGGAATAATTCTTTGTTGGATTTTGAAGTTGTTCTTAACTTTCGGCATGCTGAGATGAACTTGAGAATGTAAGCCATGATCCTGATAACAGTGTTGAATCTTCATTAACTTGGGTCTTGATTCTTTCTTCAAGTGTTGCTTCTCTTGGGCACTTAGGGATATGTCAGCGGTGGTAAGAGCTGGAAAGCTTGCTAGATCACCTTGCATCCAAGTAAAGCCATTGATCCAGTTGGATTGTTGATTGACATCTTCTATGGAAGTGCATCTTCGAGTACCCAGGTCAGCAATCATGTTTTCGGACTTGATGTATTTCCATTGCAATGTAACTGTAAAACGATGGACTTAAGAGACACGATTCCTGGTCCATTGCTTGAGGTTTAGATCAATGTTGCAGATCCAGTAAAGTGAAATCTGAGAATCTGTGAATTTAATTGATGATTTGTGCCAGTCTTTCAAGGCTCGTTTGATTGTGTGTCCAGAATGCGCATTTATCATGGCTGCAAACAGTTCAGCCCTTGGTTGGGTGTATTCGTCAGATATCAATTTCGATCGTTGAAAGATGAGTTGACATGAGAATGATGCATCCTTTCTTTTGAATCTGACGTAGATTGCAACACAAATGAGGTTTTTGCTTGCATCGCCAAAATCAAGAGTTTCTATGTCCAGATTCGCAGGATCTTCTGGGACGACAACGCGCTGGTATTTGATTATTTTCTCATTCATCATCTCAAAGTGATCCATCCATAGGTTGCGAATGTTGTCTGGTAAAGCATCATCCCAATCCAGTTTCCTCAGAACTAAATCATGCAGATCTAGTTTCATCGTAACAACTATTGGTATGACCAAGCCGGTGATATCATAAAGTTCAGCAAATTTGGCTACACATTGGCGTCGTGTGAGATCCTTTGGTACTGATGAGACAAGGGTTGGTTTTCGACCTCGTGACTTTTTCGCAAAGTTGAGATCTTGAACATCCAGAGAGATTTCGTCCGTTGAAAGTGATTCTTTAGGGTTTTGTCCTGAGAAGGTGAATCCTTTGAGTCCGAAGCCACCATGATTTATGGCAACTTCTAGGTTGTCTGCAACTGATTTGACTTTGGTGATGCTTATTGATCCTGAGAGACAGTCATCCACGTAGATGTCGTTGGAAATGATTTGAAAAACTTCTGGATACTCATCTTTGAGAAGTCTGGCTGTCTCACGTAATCCTCTTTCGGCTTGGTTGCCACTTGATTTTACACCATATATGAGGGTCTTTATTATCTTCTCTTTTGGTGTTTTTGAAGGGTCAAGTGAATCCTGCCATAAGTATCTTTGAAGTGGCAAGGGTCCAGTTTAATTGAATTTTCTGTATGTCAGTGTGGAAACCACGGAGTGACACCTCCAGCGGACGAAGAGATGCACCAAACGATTTATGTTGTTTCTTCCTTTAGCAAGGATGTCGTTGAGGGAGAAACCTGACTTTGTTGGCATGGAAGCATCAAATACCACTCGACACGGTGTAGATATTGAACTTTCTTTCCACGCAGCGCGCCATGGGATGAAATTTTGGTAATGTCAACCTTGCAAGGATTTCTGAGTCTCTGTAGGAAGATTTTTTGACAAAGTCGACATACCCAAGGGATTGAAGTTTGAGCTCAGAATTGATTTTACCTAAAAGTCTGGCTATTTGTCGAATAGTAACATTTCTAGCTGACTTTCTCTGAAAATTTCCTTCAGCCTTCTTTCCTATTCTTCTGTTGATGATACTGCCATATTGATAGTATTAATAACATGCCCAAGAAATTCTATTTTTCTTGAGGGAATACAGATTTTTCAGGGTGTATAATAAAACCTAAGTCACTCAATAACGATGTAATTTTGTAGACATTACGTAAGCACGATTGGAAGTTTTTGTTCATGGTAATCAGGTCGTCTATGTAATCCGCTATAGCCACCCCTTCCTTACGTAATTTAGCCAAGGGGGGGGGGTCATCGCTTTCGTAAATTTACGTGGTCCTTCTGGGTATCCTTTAGGCAGCACTGTATATTTATATAGTTTATTCTTGTGCTCAAACTCCAAGTATTTCTGATGTTTTTGTTTCACAGGAATACTATAATAGGCATCCTTAATATCCAGCTTTGACATAAACATGTTAGGTTTAATCATACACAGAATAGATGACAGGGTTTTCATCTTAAATTTCTTTTTCTCAATCGTCTTATTTAGTCGTTTCAAATTGAGGATCATCCGGTATCCCCCATAAGAAATATGGGAGAAATAAATTCTCCTCACTCGTGATTACATTGGGTAACCACTCCTTTCTCCTGAAGTTTCTTCACTTCTTGGCTGATCATATCCTGATCCTTCTTATTTACTGGTTAACTTACTGGATGTGTGGGAGCTGTTTCTGCAATAATGGGTAACCCAGACACTGTCTCAAGTACTTCTCTATCAGATGTAATGTCCTCCCAGTCCGCTCTGTAAACCAATCCATCTCTCCTCCAAACATCTGGAACAATCACTCTGGAAAAATTGCCATCTTTTTCAGCAACTTTAACGTAGGAGTAAGCCATTTTTCTCTTTAATTTTAAACTGAAAGTAAGCAAATAAAAATAACTTAAAACCCATATCAAAATGATCCAAAAATATACCTCAAGAGAACTATTTTTTTGGAAGCTAGATTTTGCATTTTTTTGCAAATTTGGCCTCAAACCGCAAAATTTAGTCACACAAAATCTTTCCTATACCAAAATAATTACTAAATAATAAACAGAAGAACAGCTGTAATTTTTCAAAATTTCTAAAATCTGCAAAATTTGATAATCCTCAAATTAGGACGCCGCCAAAATTAAGCTCCCACAAAGTATTGTATTTTGTTTTCAAAGAGGAGATAATCTTTATTACAAACAAGAAATATCATCAACGTTATCAATCAATTAACCAGTGAAACTACAACCGTTTTATGTATTTCTTTCTGCATAAAAAAAGTAAATTCAAAATTTTGCATCACTAAGCATTGAAACCAAGACAACCTTTTCATCAACAGGGAGAGTAGCTAACTTTCTTCTGAAACTGTCAAGACGGACAATTCTATCAGTTCTACTGACTCTATTGCTCAAGCAATAAATTCCAACATCTCTTGACGGACAAGGATTTCGGAAAAAATCAGTCAAAATATTTTGTTGATAAATGTTACAAACAAAGCTTGTTTTAGAAAGTTCGTTCTTTACAACAGCAATCTCATTTGTATGTAAAATGAACCAAGCATCATGATTTTTCTTAGAAACTTTAGTAGAAATAGTTTTCTGGCTAATTTTCAAACCAGCACTTTCCAGTTCAGATACTCTTTTAATGATTGACACAAGTGGGTTAGTTGCATTCCTAACAAATTTCTTTAAAATTCCAAGGAAGTTTTCAAAATGAAATGATGGGATTGAATCCAGTCCTACATTGAACTTTTTCACATCGTCTACCAAGTGTATCAAGCTGTGTACATTGTATACAACAAATTCTTCACCCAAAGAATAAAGGGCATGGTTTACAAAGTATTCAAGAAGCTGCTTAGCATAGTTAAGATTTCTTTCATTTCGAACAAGATCATTTTCATCTGACAGAATTCGAATAGCAACAACCAATCTCAAGTGGTGTTTATATGCAGAACCTCTCAATACATCTTTCAGAACAATGAATCGATAGTATAATAAGAACGAACGAAACTCAGTCGCTTTAAAACGTTTTAAATATTTCAACCCCCTTGGTTGTCTGACAAATTCAGTAGGCATTTTGCCTTTAAATGATTCAAGGTTTTCAGTGATGGATCGAAGTTGATTTTGAGATAGTTTGCTGATCCTAGGGCCTTCTTTGTAATAAAATAAAATTCTTTTCTCTTTGGTTGTTTGAAGGAAAACCATTTTGCCGTTAAGTTTCTTCCCTTTCACAATACAGCGCTCGCAACCATAGAAACCATTGTGCGCTTTGATACATTTTAGAAACTGACGAGCTGGAGCATCACATTTCATACAATGAATTTTAATGTTATAAATTTACCCATCAATCTCTAAACCATTTTGTTCAAGAAAATTATGCTCCAATAAAAAATCATTTAAAAACTCTTCAACACTGGCTGGCTTACTTTCGCCACAGAATACTGTAATCAAGGAAGGATGCAGTTTACATAACATTCCTAAAATAGGCCTAAATTGAAGGCCAGTTGATTGGCAGTCCATCGACATTTTTCTTAAGCTTTATCAAATTACCTTCAAAGTTTTCAAGTTGATTGAATCATCTAATTATTCCTTGCCTTTAATTCCAAGATTAATATATTTGCCACCTGCTTTTTCTGTTGTTGGAACAGTTTTAGGAGTCTTTCGAAGAGTTATTGAGTCCTTAGGTAACTTTGCATGACCATGGGCACGTAGTATGGAGAGCAACTCATCGAACGCACTTCTGGTAGCCTTATTATTACAGCCCCACCGTTGTAGTTCATCAGACAAGAGGTCTCCTTCATGATCAATGTCAATATCATCTTCTGAATCACTGCTCGAACTACCCCCTTCAAAATAATCATTATACTCCTCATCATTACCATTACTCTCATTCTCGTCAAAAGAATCAAATCATTCATTTGGACTTCCAGTGTTATTTTCATTATCTTCTAAAATAGGCGTGTCATCAGTCCTTATTTAATAATTCTCCTTCTTGGTTGTTCATATTGCGCCAGTGCCTTTGGTAATCTGCTGTTGTCATTTCATAATTACAATCAATTTAATAATATTCCAGATTATTTGCTTTTATCAAGTCTGATTTTTTTTAAATTTAAAACCTTAAGTGGATTAATAATTACTAGCCGTATGCGCAGCGTCCAGCGTCCCAATCCAGCGAATCACTATACATATATAAAACTCTAAAGGAAGAAAGATAGCTACCGAAAAAATGATACAATTTTCACTTTATAATAAAGGAGAAAAAAGATAACATTGCATTGCAATTTTTAACCACAATTAAATAAATGCTACCACAATTAAATAAATGCTTTAGAAGAATTATATTTTAGATTTTTTTAGCCATCGTGGCTAGCCATCGTGGCTGGACATTCGAAGGACTTTGAAAAGTTTTGAAAGTAATAGGGAACCGCTATTGCATACGGAAAGTTTTAAAGAGCATCTGAATAAGAAATCTTCAAAAGCAGAAATTATATTTGAGAAATGTGTTGATTTTAACCCATGATGTTACAGTATATTCGAATCACTCCTTAAGGAAAGCTTCTACAAGCAAGGCTAATAATATGGGACTGTCATTAAAAGACATTCAAAAAGCGGCGGGCTAACACGTTCAGAAAACACTACAAAATCCCTATTAAGAACAATTTGGGGAACACTTTGTTATCTGGTTTTCAAAAGTCTTTGTATTGACTATGTATATAATAGACCATGTGTATATAGAATATGTAGAACACGTGTATTTAGCAGATGCTATTTAAGTTATTTAGGATATAAAAGATTGATTATGTTTTATTTGAATCATTCACGTATCCTATGCATTTAAAGCCAAAGTGATGACTTCGAAGTCTCATTTGATTAACTTGGATCACAGGCTAATTATTATTGGAAAATTAAACAAATGAAATGCAGTTTAATTAAGATAATAATTAGCCTTGATCCAAGTATTCAAGTGCCCGCCAACCTCCCCCCTATACACACCTATTTTATACACACTTTCGCTTCAATTATCTTCTAAGTAGGACATTTTCATGGACTCGGATCTCACTTGAATACTTGGATCAAGGCTAATTATTATCTTAATTAAACTGCATTTCATTTGTTTAATTTCCAAAAAAATCCAATGTTTTCTTTGAGCAAGGAATTTCCTTTCAAGCAAATTAATCTTTGAAGACTTTGGTCTGTAAAATACACCGTTCTTCAGAAAAGTGATGTTCCCGTGATCGGTTTCAACTGAAAGTTTGCACACAAGCTGGGACCGCCAGGTGGTATCTTACAGACTGGTCTGTAAATTACACCGATCTTCAGAAAGGTGATCAGGAAAAGCTTTCCTAAAACGTAAAGATATAAAGATGAGAAAAAACACAATGCAATTGGAGAGCTTACTCCCTTCTGTTTGTCACTTCCACTGTTTATGTTATCGATCATTTGCAACGATAGAATATAGGATACAAAGTAGAAAGACCCACTCAAGTCATTAGATTTTACACAGAACTGTAACACATAAGTTTGGTCTATTTCAAAACTTAAAATAAATCCAAAGAAAAAAAAGGTTTTTGTTGTGTCCGAAATTTCTGTTCTAAAAATATAAAAAATGATTCGTATGAAGAGTTCCTTTCAAAAAATATAAAATAAATTAATTGAGCAAAAATGTGAGAAATTAAATGACATCATGTTACATAGCTTTTAACTTCTCTTTCCTTTTTCAAATAACAAAACACAAAGTAGTAAAACAGTATATTACAAAAATAAGACACAACAAAAAAGTAAAACAATTTTCAAAAAAAGTTATTTATTGTTGTTTAAAAAAGATGAAATATCTCTACTGGGCTTAGATGTCGATTGTGAACAGGTGGAGGATGTTGATATGGGTGAACCCTCGTCCACGATTTTGGTAAATATTGTTTTCACCACGTCGGTTGTTGTTTGCACCACGTCCACCCTGTCTTAGATTCTGGACTACAGCTGGATTCTGAACGACTGCTGGAACTACTGCCGGATTCTGAACGACTGCTTGTACTACTGCTGGATTCTGAACGACTGCTTTAATGACTGCTGGGTTCTCAACAACTGGGTTTTCAACAACATTCTGAATAACTGCTTCATTAGAACTGCATGATCCTGTCCGTTAACTTCTTCCTGATTAAATTCAAGTGACTGCGTTAAGTCATCATCTTCTGGTATCTCTGTGTCTTCGACAAGCACTAGCTCAGCCATCACTCCACCCTCATCATCATCGCCTAAAGCCTGATAAAAAATAAACTTTACAGATAAGCTTATGAAAAGCAATTAATTATAATTAAGTGCAAAACAACCAGTTAATAAAGAATACCAAAGCCCAGTAATTCAACTGTCAATCATTTTAAGAAAACTCATTGGATAATTGATGTCACGAGACCTGTCAATGGTTTTCCGGTATTAACATTAATCAAAGTTAATTCAATTCAAATCTTACGTATGCAATGGTTGATGCTGGTAAAGGCGGGGAGGGAATGTTGATATCATTAAATTGGTCCATTTCCATATTTTTCTAAATAAAATAATAGAAAAATTAAAGAAAAGTAGAGTTTCAATGTTTTCGATCGAAATAATTCTTTGTATGGTCCTTATGTTGCCAAAAAACTGATGTTGGTAACAGAGGGCAATGGGTTACAAAATTGCTTTTCTATGGCCACTTCTCTCCCTTCAATCAGTCTCTCAACATCAACATAGTTTTTTGCTACTTAAGTAAAAGAAATTGCATGACTTCAATTATCTTGGGAAAATTTTTGTGCCAAAAATTGGCTTGATCTTTGTAAAAACAAAGAATGAATTGTGAAGTACTGCCTCTCCTCACAGACCTCGAAACAGCGGCAAACATGAAAGGCAAAGATCAGATATGGGCGCGCGTTGTTTCTATAGGTTCATACTCCAACAATGTTTACAGCTCGCTGATATAACATTATACAAGACCTAGATAATACACGATGTACAAGATGTATAGCATAGACAAATAACATCAATATAACCTACAAGATATATTATTAACCCGAGTCTGTTATTTAGCTTCCTCTTTGTTCCAGGGTTGTCCCCAACTCGACAGTTCTTTGATGACGTAGCAAGCCAGACCCAATCAATTATCTTGAATTTCACTTCATTCATCCCATCATCGTGTCTCAAACACAGTCCAATCATAAAAAAACAATACATAGAGTATATACTCATTACCAACAATCACCAGGGTTGACATTTACATATTGATCGAGCATGTAACATGACAAGAAGACTTTTTCAATTTCCACTCCTTGTTCATTCGTTCCTTAACCAAGATCCAGTCAGCTGGCACGGTCTGCGCACAACAATACCAACAACCGTTATGGAACGTCCAAATGAGACATTGAGTGGCTGAGCTTGAGCAAGGAGTTTTGATAAACCAGATGACGATATGCACGACGATTGTCACGTGAAACGGAAAATATGAATGATTAAAATAAGAAATGAATCCCCTCAAAGCAACCGGCGAGACTGAGGGGTCGAACGAGTTTCCTGTTATATCGATCTTTCCGCTTTAATATCATCCAAATCCCCAAATCCTAGTCTAAAGTGTCTACCAAAGGAAGGTAGAGAAGGGCTTTAAAACCATGTTACGTGTTTTATATAGGTGTCCTTGTCTCTCTCTCCTCCTTTTTGCGGAGCGAATATACATGAGCGAAGCAGTTTTGCTATCGTGTGCATGTACCTTTAAATTCTATATACCAGGGGAGCGCCAAGTAAAATTTGTTGTGCGTTTTCTACAGTACCGAAAACATCATTCCGTTAATTTGGAAAATTGGTTTTTAGTGTATAGGATGTATACCAGATCTTAAATATTACAGAGATAAACTTCCCTGGAGTTTCTGTTCCGATTATATGTCTAATGTTTAAATTAGGAAATTTAAAGAAGAGATCGAAATATCAGCGCGGGCGTTCAAGAAGCGTTCAAGCGCTCGTTTTTGAAGAAGTCACTTTGATTTCTAAACTTTCTTCCGATCGGGTTAACCTTTTGGGTACTTTTAGCGTGCGTTGTTTTTACAGATCATAATGTGGTGTTTCAAGATGGCGGCTCAAGCGATAAGTCAGATGTGATAAGTCAGGGTTGTACCAAAGTATTTCCAGTGTAAACCTGTTGCAAGCTTCAATTTCTGTCATTTATTTTTTTAACTCGGCAAATCAAACACATGATTTTCATCAAGGGGATTCTTTTTCTACATCTTTTGAAGGTTTAAAGCCGTTTGCTCAAGTTTTTGTTTATGTTGAATTTTCTGATACTTTTTATTGCTGCTTTTATCAGTTTTTGCAATAAAAACATATTTTTCTTGTTTGCCTCTAGGTGGGATTGATGGTGTTATAATGTTATTGGAATTTGATAAAGTTTACAAAAGTACAGCTACTGTCTAAATTTGATAAAGACTGGATGCAATTGTGCTTTTTTGGACTAAGGCGAATTGCAAAAAATTGTTTGGTTCCCGTCATTTCTACTTTAAAAAGTGGGGGTCATTCGGTTGAAAATATTTTTCTTTTAAGAAGCAGCTACATCTTGTTGAAAGGGAATCCGTCGTGTGGACTGATCCGAATTAAGAAATTGAGAAACCGTGGATAAACTGGTTTTCGGTTTACTCTCCATTAGCATGTTGCTCGCTACTTCGATTTGAAAACTTGTAAACACAGAGCGTGCAGAGGTCGACAGTGGAATTCCAGCAAAGCAGCGGAAAAGCTTACCGACTCTCCAACTCTACCTGCTGACCGTAAATCAGGGTTGACATCACATCTCCTATTAATGGACTTGCAAAATTATGACAAATGGTCTTTGGAATTTGATCAATTATATTAATATTAATACATACAGTTCTTGTTGAAATTGATGAAACTATTTTTCATGCAGTTCCGGACGCAGATTGTGTTTTTCTAACCTTTCCTAACCTTGGCGCACGTTTTGACCGAATAATGGAATGGAATGAATGGCGATAGTTTATACATATCTCTTATCAGACTTGCAGAAAGCGGACTGCAGAAAGTTATGAAAAATGGTTTCTAGAATTTAATGAATTATACCGCCAAGTTACACAACATGCACACTCGTCACAACTTGCACAACCATAACAAACAGATCCATCTGGTCTTCATTTAACATTGTTTTAAAGTTTAAAAAACACTGCCAGTGCTTGGCACAGAAGAGAGGACTCCCAGTTGAAATTAATTGCTACTCCGCTGCCCTGTTGAATTTATTTATTATGCTCGTGTGTTTATTCCGCCAAGGCAGTAAAGCCTGCAGTAAAGCGATCGCCCAAATTCATAGACCAATTAAAAGCGAGTTTAAAGCAAAACGGGGGGAAAATGAGCTTCCCCTCATAGTTAAGCTCTCAGGCTTGTTTTAAATAATTTTAAATCAAGTTATCAAATGTTTCACATTTTGTACATTATTCAACATTTTTAGTCTACTCTGTTTCAGTACATCTCTTACATATGTTAACCCACTTATTAAAGCTATCTAGCTAAGCTCTATTGGCTGACCTTCCAGTCTCGGCTGGTTTATTTTTCTTTAAGAAAAGTGTTAAGTTTCGTTTACTTGAATAAAAAATGTTCTTGCTGTGGTATATAGAAAAGCTACATCGTGTGATGAAATTATGTCTAAAGAATTTAGTTTTGATAAACTCGGTGTATATAAGGGCTGATTCTTTGAGTTTTTCTCTTTTTCTGGCTAAAATTCCGATTCGGGTGTATCTATGACAACGAGAACCAAATCAATGGGTCTTGGTTTTTTTGTATTTGTTTTCGAAATAAAGAGGCTATTATACAATATAAATCAATAAAACATAAATAAGAGTTTTCATTTCTTTAATTCCCATTCATATAATGGAAACACTTCAATTCAATTAATCTGATAAAGCCTAATATATAATATAACATTTGGTCTGCCAATGAAAAAAAAGAAAATAATCCCTCATGCACTTGTGTCAATTGTATGTAAAATAAAAAGGGGAGTGTTCTTACGTCTTGAAAAGGGGTAGATCAAAAAATTATTTTTCTAAAAGATGGGGTTCAGTGATTGAAACATCTTTCTCAGAATAAAATTCTTAAACTTTAAGGAAAACTTCATAGAAAACAGAACGCTCCATAAAACTGTTCCATAGCCTGATTATAACCCCTGTCTCAGTGCCCCGGTGGAGCTTTTTTCCCTCAGTTTCCAAGTTTTTCCGAGCCCAAGGAAAATGGGGATAGAAAGTCTATTGCATGTAGCTCAAAAATTCCAATGTCGATGGTTTAGAGACGATTTTTAGGCCAATCTTTCCCATGGAGTGGGGGTCCACCGGCTCTGTGATACAAGGATGTGATAATAGAATGAAAATTAGACAGTAGCTTCAAATACGTAAACAATGCTTTCTAAGATTTTAAGGTCGCGTAAAACCTTTTCAATGTACTTTTTGCTGCTATGTCCTTTGATGGTGCAATTTCTATACTTCGAATTAACCAAGGCTTCATTTTCAATGTTTCTTCTTTTTATTTTTAGGCGACCAATTTCATTTTCAACCATGACCTCTAATTTGGCAGATGTGACCTGAAAGCTTTTTGGACCTAACCCGGTGGGGTGGAGGTCCTATAAATTAACCCATGTTCGTTCGTTAGTTAGTGTGTTAGTTACCAGCTTTTCTCGAGATTGGCTCATTAGTTTTTTCTGATCTTTGGCACGAAGGTGCATGACCATAAACCCTCGAATGTGACGGAGCCCGATTTTCGAAAAAAAAAATTTTGGGCAAATTTGGGCCAAAAAACAACTTAAAAACGGGTTTTTTGGACTTTGTGAAAAATTGGATCATTAATTTTTTCTGATTTTTAGCATGAAAGTAGGGTACAATCATAGTTAAAGGATGGCTCAAGCAGATTTTTGCAAAAAAAATTTTTTGGCTCAAAAATGGAATTTTTATCTATAAGAACCACTTTTAATAAGAATACATCAATGTTCTTAGCCATATTATTATTATTATTTTTATTAGTTTTTTTACGATGAAAATGTCACGGTGGAGGGTAATTATTTGAGTTTTCTGTAAACACTTATTATTTTTTTGGCTGAAAAACGAATCTTTATTTTTTTGTATTTTGACCAGTTATGTCTTATGTGTTGCATTGTTTCAATGTTCACTGATTAGTTTGATAACCAGGTAGGTCCATAAAAGTATCGCTTGTTTTTGTTTCTTCTGACACTTTCTTATTTTTCATGTCCCCGCGTAACTTATCATACTTGTCGATAATATCCATCTTCCCAAAAACAGATTTGAGATGTTTGGCAGATCTAGACTTGCATCCATCTCCATCGATTGGGGCTGGTAGAAAGGATTTGATCGTTACAGATGGCTGCTGATCGTCAACTAATACAGGCTTTGGATCTGTTGGTGGTAATGGCTTTTTTTCGTAGCTTTTTTTGTGATTATATTCTCTTTCTCAGTATTTTGGATCGGGGAAACAGTAGGTGTGACAAATGTTCTCTTTGGTCTTTTGTATGGCGGAAAAAGAGGTGTGCTTTGTTTGAATTGCGTTTTGCTACCCTTCGGTGAAGATGGTTTCGAAGTAGATTTTGAAAGAGTATTTAATTCAATTAATCCCTTGTTATCGTCATTTACAACGTTGAAAGCAGGGATTAAACGGTGCATATCTGTCATGCATATTGTCCAGCATTTTTTTAAATGTTCGATTTCCTGTTTAATGGTGTAATAACTTCTAAAGTGGTGTTTTAATTTCGTTGATTCAGCTTTGGTGATGTCAAAAAACTTAATGCCACTATTCGTCTCTTTCCAATACGCCGGACCAAGCAAAATATAGTCTGAAAGACGCTCTAGGTGACTTTGAAAGTCACAAGGGTACTTTTGGATATCTTGAAAATAGAAAAACGAATCTAACTTCGGAGGAAAATTTGATGCCTTTTTTTTGATAACATTTGCGCGGGAATTACTTTTGCAAAGCTCTTGATTTTTTGCTTGAAGCCTGATGAAGCTGTTATAAATAACATGATCAGGATGGTGATTTGAAGTGAGGTTAGTGGCCGTTTTGATGGAATTAAAATTTCTTTCCTCCTCTTCTGCGTTCGACCATATGCCGTCAATGATACGAAACTGCAACGGAGCATGCATTACAAGGGAATGGTAATACTGACCAAAAAGCTTCCTTGTTGTGAGGCGTTTAGGTGGTACAAAATATTCCTTCAAAATGAGATAATGGCGAAAGATGAGGTTGTGGAGACGAAAAATGGATTGGACAGTCCGACCTTCTTCATCGGTATAAAGTAGCTCTGTGATCTCAGCAAGAGTTAACAACAAGTCATGGAAAGGAAAATCTTTAGGTACAGTCAAACAGAGGCTTATCAAACTTTCACGATAATCGCACCCTTTTTCGATTCTTTACCGTTAAAAGAAATCTTTTTAAGGTTTTCAAAATATTTTTTCTTTTTCTTGCTTAAGTGATGTGGAATTTCATCAAGTAAGTTTTTGATATGCTCTTTGATAACGTGTGGTTCAACAGGCAAAACTTCGTAAGACTCAAGATTGTGATTAGAGAGTGGTCGAGTTGGACGATTAACAATTAATGCTGGCACACGGTGATTCCCGCACATAGTTTCGGATAAAGTGGCCTGTAGCTCTTTTTTGGTCGTCTCTTTTGAAGGGTCCTTAGCTGAACAAGGGAGGGGAACCTTTCTTTGATTCAATTCCTTTTTAATTGTCTCGACAAAAATAATTAGTTTTCTTACTGCGTGCAGCTTGTTTAGATGTATTACTGTACAGCACCTTGTCTATACGGTCTTGTAGTGACAAATATTCTACATTATGGCAGTAGGAGAAGTCGGTTGATCTTGGAGCTGAAATAGGGCAAACCCAACAGAAGTAGTTGCCACCCTTTTGTTGGCCTCATTCAGTTTGACACGCTGGCCCGTCACCTGAATAAAATAAAATAACATTCTATTTGTATCGTCATCCAGTATTTAAAATATCTAAATTAGAATAGATGGTTTGTCAGAGTATTCAGTCTAAAAAGTGATCAAGATACCATATATTTGGTTCATTTTTGTAAAGCGTAAAGAAATATTGAAGGCATACACCTGTTTTTTCTATCATTCCAAAGAATAGGCCTGTTGTTCCAGATCCCAAAAAGTTCTTATCAAACAAAAAACGTGTATCTAATTCATTGAAAAGTATTTTTAAAAACACCCCTGTCTCAGTGTCCCGGTGGAACCTTTTTCTTCAGTGGAGATGAAAATTTATACCGAAATCCAAATGGGGATATAGAAAATCTTTTATTTCCAGCTCGAAAAATCCAGTAGGGATGGTTTTGGAGTGCAATTTTTTTTCCATTTAAATTTGAATGGGGATAAAATCATAAAGCAATTTCCCAGTGGGGTTGAAATTGCAGGGTACTTTTCCACCGGGGACGATCTTTTGGCCTATTTTCCCACTGGGGCGGGGGTCAACAGGGTCTGTGACACAGGGGTGTTTAAAAAAGAATAGTAAAGAATAAATGCAAACCTTTGAAGAAGCGCAATATGTCTTTTATCGAGGTTCCATCTACATCAATGTCGAAGTTTAAGCATTGAAGGTCCTCCAATCTAGTGTCACTATAGAACAATTGCTCATCATTTGAAGGACATCTTGCTAACAAATACATCTGTGGGGATTTGATTTTAGATTTAACATTCAATTTCTTTCCTGAAAACACGAATTTAACCATAGATCAGGTTGAATTTTCAGTCATAATGTTAAGTTAGTCGACTGTTTGGATCCGACTGCTTTTATTATACTGATAAGCGTAATAATGAATTCCATTTTGATAATAGATTCTAGAGCATGTAAATTAGATACAGTATGCTGAATGAACGAGGACTGAATGACATTCGCAACGAGATAAAGGTGTTTGTCAGTTCTTAGAAAACTATACTCGAAGCAGGCTTTATTCAAGAAAAAACAAAAACAACAAAAACAAAAAAAACAACAAGTATGTCATACAGGGTGTCCTTAAAAAAACGTACAAAATTTTATATATAAAAAAATCCTCATAATTTATGCAACTTTATATAATTTTTTTTACGGAGACCCTAATTGCCAGTTTTTCGTTTGAAATGAACTGAAATAACCGGGATACCTGTTTTTGCATGGTATTCTTCATTGGTGTAGAACAAAGCTTTGTCATATGTCATACAAAAGGTCATTTGGAGATGCCCGTGGTTGGAAACAGATGAACCATCATGCCACCAGGACAAGTGTCTTTTTCTATGGAAAGTTTTTAAAAGATCGAGAAGTGCATCATGTAGGAGATTTGCATCAAAATGTTCTTCAAGTCTTTCGAATTCTGATTCGATCTTGTTTAGGTCCATCGACGCATATTCATTGTCGGAAAATATGCGCATGTAAGATTCATTTTGCACATCCCAATCTCGCCTATGCCCCTTAATCCATGGTATCATTGTTTTCATATTCTGTGATCGATTTTCTTGCATCTTTTTAAATTGCATACTAAGCATCTCATTTGGTTGTTGAGTATCATTAGCATTAAGTTCCTGTAAAACAGATTTAAACATCTCATTCTTGTGAATGTTTGAATGATGTCCATCTGATTTAGAAACATCAGTATCCACCAGCATGGAATCACAGATTTCTCTAATTCCTTGATATGCCTTTGAAATTTTGTAGACGTTATCATTTGAAATGTTCTGTAGCCCTTGAGCTTTTATCATTTCTTTTATTAATCGATTAATATGCTCTAATCTCAAATCACGTGAAATGTTTTCCTCCGTTTTTATTGAAGAATCGGTTCCAGAAAAGTTGATGTGCTGTTTTAGGGGTGAGGAGAGCCAACCAGCAAGGTTTCAATCTTAGAAGGCTATAACTGTATTTGGTGTTACCCATCATGCGGAAGAGCAATTGAAAAATTTCATATACATTCATCAATCGATTCCCATCACCTTCTCGCACTGCATCATCTGCATCCAACAGACACAAACCCCAACTCATCAAAAAACAGCTATACTTAAACAACGAATCATCTTTTTGTGTAGATTTAGTATTGCTCTGTGGCAGCTGTTTTTGTTTGGTGTCTACAAACGTTGTGTCAGGAGTGTTGGTTAGAGTTGACTGTAGCTGTTGTTTAGTCGTTACCAAAGATGGAATCGTTGTAGGATTAACAGATGCCTTTGGGGTTGATTGTTGTTTTCTAATGACCGGTAGTGGTGGGTTCTTTTGAAGCTAACAGCTGCTTTGGGCGTTGATGGTTGTTGTTTACCAACAAACCTTGGGATCTTTGTGGGATTAACAGCTTGTTTTGGGATAGATAGTGGATGTTTAACGGCCAGTAATGATGGGGTCTTTGTTGGGTTAAGATTTACATTTGGGGTTGATAGTTGTTGTTTAACCACTACGAGCCTTGGAATCTTTGTGGGGTTAATAGTTGCGTTGGTTGATTTTGATTGTTGCTGTTTAACGACTTCGAAAGGTAGGGTCTGTTTAGCTGCAGCATTGGTATGTTTTGATTGTTCTTGTTTAACAGCTATGTAAACAGGCGTCTGTTTAGCATTGACTGCTGCATTTTTCTGGGTTGCATCTTGTTGTTTGATAGCTATGTACAATGGCGTCTGTTTTGGGTTTATAGCTGCATTGCTCTGAGTTGACTGTTGTGGTTTTGCAGGATGGTTAGGTTTGGAAGTTGGCAGCTTGGCCATTATTTTTATGTTAGAGAATCTTCCTCGTGCATTTCTCATCACACTAGGGCTGAAGATTTTAAACGTAAGGCGTTCAAAACATTAGGGCTGCATAGTAGCACACGTGAGTTGGTTAGCCCGTTGACATTAGTGTATCTTGTACGAGCATCTGCAATTAGGGTTGGTTTGAAGGGTTCGATAGACTTATCTTTGCTTTGCAAATCTTTATTGGTATAATCTTTAGTTATCGATTCTCGTTCTAACCCAACATTGTCTTCCTTTTCGCTATCACCTTCCTTTTGTATGGATTCCAACAAGGTTCTATAATGATAGAATTCATGGTTATGGGATACATAAAAATACACTTGGAGACCTTTAATTATTTTTGTCAATTTATCTTCAAATTGACGAATGCAGCCTGCAAATTGAGGATACTGATTTTATGTTGACAATTTTCTTGAGAAAGTACAGTTACACAAGATATTTAGTAATTCAGTCATCGCCATCAACAGTTTCCATACCCTCTTGCTTTAGGAATGCAGACACGATCAATGCTTCCAATTGTATCAGAAAAAATTCTTTGATTTGTTCATATCTCTGTTTGATATCTCCAAGAGCTTAAGGGTTACCAGAGCGAACGGTGTTGCACTTGTACGTACCCTTATCCATTCCAGAAAGATGCATCTTGATGACTGACTGAAAAATGAAAATAAGAATTAAATTACCCGCATTGAATTATGAGACTATTTATATTGTAAAGCGGTACTACATTAAGAACAAGCAGAACATATCTATGTAATTTCTTACTAAATAATGTCTCTAATAAAAATTACCTTCATTATTCTTACATCATAGGCTGTCCGGATACAATGCCAATCTTCAAATTTAGGAAACAAAGCCTCTAGTCTCTGTTTCTTTGTCCTTCCGTTGACTTGTGACAATAATACGTTTCTCGCCCTTTCTTCTGTTACCTGGCAATGAAAAAGAGGAATTCAACGAGTGAACTTTTTTGAAAATTTAAAGAATGATTTCATTTTATTCAATATAATTATCTTAAAATGTATAAAAATTGATTAAGTTCACCTGGTCACCACCAACAAAGATAATGTTTTTATTTCCTTTTGCATTTTTTGCGTATTTATCTTGAAGAAACTTAAAAATCTCTAACATGTCTTCGTTCTTGTTTTCGTTCAGCGTTAGTAGTCCAAGTGCAATCTTAAAACTGAATTTGAAGATGATTTCATTAATCATGAAAAGATTTCTTACTGTATTGTTCAGTGTTTTATAACAGAGACCCTGGCACTCTAATCCTTGATATTATAATCTTTAACAATGAAATCACAATGAAATAAAAAAATACTTTATGAAATGAAATATTGAAGTGATACCTCTTCAGACTTTTGTGCCATAGTTTCTGAGTAAATGTGATTAATGTGATGTTTGACTTTGATATCATGAAGTTTGTTGACTCTTTTCACCAAAATTATGGCGCAGAGATTAGTGAAATCAGTTTTGAGGTACTTGATTGTTGACTCAGTGGGAAAGAATTCGTTTACGTCCACCTACATAAATGGAAAAATTTGAAAAAAATTATTGTATATTTTTTAAGATTTTGAGAATCTTAGTCCATCTTTGTCGATGAGTTTGCTTTAGCTATTAAAATCAATCAAATGTATGGTTAATTATATAGTCTTTAACAAGGATTTGGATATATTTTGACAGGAAAGGAATTCTTTATCTGTACTAAAACTCAATTATTTTTTTATATCTCCAAAGTGTCTCTGATGGAAATCACTAAGATGGTCACCAAACACTGGATCAGCAATGGCAATCATATTAACCCAGTGGTAGGTGGATGTTTGTTTTTATTTGTTTGATGTTTGACACCAATATTCAAGTCCAAATTGTCAATAATTAGCTGGAAGGTCTTTAGCTGAAAATTAGTGGAGATCTTAGTTAATTAGTGCACAAGATACTGTCACTTGTATTGTTCAATTTTATGAAAGGGAAATTTTAATCAGTTTGAAAAAAAAGAAAATAGTTAGAAACAAGTCACAACCATCAATTTTGATTGATAGTAGTTGTCACACTAAATCACAAATATAAAATCAAACCTACCATTTCAATCCAATTCAAGAGTCCTGCATCGTGATTAATTCCTTGTTCATACAGCTTTTCTCTAGTCGTTAGGGGGCAGCTTGTTAATCCCAAGTGATTTAACATTGAAAGACCCTTCAAAATAACCCATTGAACATAATTTAAAAAATTTAATCATGGCAAATCTTAAACGGTTACACATTAATTGAAAATTCCAACAAAAATTATATTATTTTTAGGTTCCAAAATAAAGAAATCTCAGATGATCTCAGATAGCCAAAATAGCTTAAAGTGAAAAGATGATTCTTCTATTTCAAACAAAAGGTGTGAATTAATTGCTAGATATTTAATCTTTTTTTAATAACGTTACAGCGAAATGTAATTAGTGAGGTGACAAACTCACATTTAATTTAATACAATCTCTAGACTTATAATCATAAAACATGTATACGAACCCATGTCCCAAACACTTACATTCTCATTCATTCCACATTTTCGGGCAACAAGTCCAAGTTTGTGGGCAAAGGCACTCAGGTGTTTTCTTTCGATATGAACCATTGTTGCCAGTAATATGGTTGCTTTTTTTTCACTTTAGCACAAAATCTGTGTCAACAGCTGAAACATAGTTTTGGCCCGACTACTAAATTCCAGTTTCATTTGAGCAATGTCTATTGTTCTGATGTGTTCTGGGGAGATGTCTCGCAGAATACTAGGCTGTTTTAATCCACTCAGACCATCAATCTCACTTCGACATTTCATTGCTATGCATTCAATAACTTCTATAAGCAATTCATCTGAATTACAGATTGCTTTGGCAGCTAATCTGGTCAAATTGGTTGAAAGATACTTGGCGATTTTGGCATAATTCTTTTTCAATGTTCTTTGTACCCTTTTTCCACCTTCATTTGTTCCTATGACCTAATAGGGAAAGACAAAAAATCCTTTTAGTACATCAACATTTACACAATTTTAAAAGCAAAATCTATTTTCTTAGAATTTTAACCCCTAAGAGAAAAAAAGTAGGTCCTTGAAATTAGCAAGTTCTTAGCTTATAATTCACAAAAAGGTGAAAAAGTTACCTTTGCTTCATTGTATGCTATTGTTCTACTAGTTGATGGAATCTTCTCGGTCAAAATAACACCATTCTAACCAAACAATAAACAGTCTTTCAGAATTTCAGAAAAAATCAATTCAGGGATTTCAGAACCAATTTTGTTTTTAATTTTTTAAGAATTTCTTGCTTATAGGAAAATAAGTCTCCCAAATTGGTCAGGTTTTAGGATCACCTTGTAGGCCTATTTTGAACAAAATAAATTCACTCTGGTTAGTTTTATTACCTCCTTCTCATTGGCAATCAATATTCTTTGTGGAATGTTTGTTGCTCTGTTTTGAATAGTTTGAATTTCTGAAAGTGGCGTTCTTCTATGTGGCGTTGCTGCTGATTTGGGAGGTTTAGTTTGAATTCTTCTTGGAATTTTGGAAAGTGGAGACATTAGTTCCTTTTGTGCTGGGGACTTTTTAGGAGTACTTTGAACCTTTTGCAAAATCTTTGATGTTGGCATTTGTTGAGGATTGATCCTGAAGTTAATTCGTTTCCTTGAGAGTGGTTGAGTTGGTGTTGCTATTCTCTTTGTTGTTATTTCTTCTTCAAAATACGCTGAAA
This sequence comes from Clytia hemisphaerica, assembly GCF_902728285.1. Classification (NCBI taxonomy): domain Eukaryota; kingdom Metazoa; phylum Cnidaria; class Hydrozoa; order Leptothecata; family Clytiidae; genus Clytia; species Clytia hemisphaerica. The sequence continues at coordinate 698,996 of NW_027103309.1, forward strand.
AATAATCCCATGTGGGTATGCTTATTTTCAATAGACCTTTCGGCTAGGTGTGATGTCATTTTGGATAATAATAAACACCAGCATAAATCAAGATAGCCCCCCCGCCTTTCCAAAAGATGCAAGGGAAACTTTATTATTATTGTTGTTTCCCTTGCATCCATTGAAATGTGATTTACCAGTATGCTAAACCTTTCCTAGCGAAAGGTCAATAACTGCTGCTGTATCCGATCTTTCTTATTTTCAAAATGACAAAGGGTTAAGCTTGCCAGGGCCAGACCGTCTACAGTTTTCAGTCTATATAAATGATGATGTCGTCTGGTAACTAGGGCTGTGAACTAAATTTGGTGGGTCTATATGTAGCCGGAAAAGGTCAATACTTACATTTTATTGCCAAAAGCTGCTCTTTGAACTGTGCTTGTTGATATACCATGTTATCCCGCATCAGTAAGATTCTCGCGATTTCATTGGTCGAAAGACATCACGTGGAGGTGGGATACAAACCGTATCTGTCTTCCTCGCATTCGATTGAGAGAAAAAAGAAGACATTGCATATTGACGAATGCGCTTTCGAATGTTTTGGTCAAAATTCGAATGTTTTGTTTTGAAAAGACAAAATAAAACAAGTGGAAAACAGTGATTGAGAATGTTTGTGTCAATAGGATGCAGAAAATATTCAAGTTATTTTTATTTTTATTTTTCTTTGGTTGATATGGATTGAGCAAGACTTTCAATTGCGATGCAATAAAATGGCACTTTCACATATCCCGATTTTACAGTTTGCTCTTTATTGTAAGTATCTGCTTGGAGAGTTTTGAAAATTTTTCGTGCTTTTGGAACACATGCAAAGGGACTTCAACGGGATAAATCCGTTGAACGGTCGTCTCGAGGTGGGATACGGGATATACAGGGTCAGTAAAAACCGTATTGGTGGCGAGGCTTGCCGAGTAACTAATATTATCTACCTTCTTTAATTAAGGTTTACATTTTGAGCAAAATCTTAACTTTTGGAACTGGGCACATTGCAGCAGTGAATCACAATCAGGTAGAATATTTCTAACCAAGTTGAGATTAGGTGTAAGTGTCTCATATGAGCTTATTTTTTGTATTTTAAAATTGCCACCACAAAATATACACGTCTGCCTAATTAACTGAAACTTTATTTCAGAGGTCCCAATTTGTACTGCTTTTTTCTTTGGTGTCGCCATTTCACCTCAATATTTACCAGGGAAATCAAACCCATAACACAGCAGTTAGCTGTCTGTGAAAATTTTTTTGTTTGTTTTGACTTTCACTTTCATATTCCATCGAAAAAAAATAGATTTAGCGCGCTTTCTTTTATCCAATCAGATACCGGTATCTAGTCACGTGTCATAATTCTTCCCCAGACCCGAACGCAGATTTGTAAAATTTCGCTGGAGAAACTTTTCAGATCATCATATGCCTTAGCAATGGTGATCGGTTATGAGATTAAAGTTACCCGGGTAAGACGGGTTCTTTTTCACCCGAAAAACTCGAGTAAATTGCTCATCGGGATTTTCGGGTAAACCTCACGTCAATTACTTGAGTTTTACCCTAGTATTACCCAAGTTAGTTTACTAGGGAAAATAACATTTACCTTATTCGTGATAATTAATGATTGGGATTGAATTTTAAAATGAAACTTAGCATGATAGGGCTTTGGTACGTACCACACCCTTTAAAAATAATAACTTCCATTCATGATAGTTTCTGAGAAAGTTTTTTTTATGAAACTTAGTATGATAGACCCTTGGTATATAACTTCTATTTAGTATCCATCCAACGTCTTATTTGTTATAATGAGAAAGGTTTTTTTTAGATTTTTTAAGGCAATTTTTCAACGTTTTTCATGAAAGGAAGCATATGTGCAGTCGCCCCTAAATTGACTAGTAAATAGCATGCAACAGATGCACATATCCTATTAAACACCCCTGCCTCGCTGACCACGTGTGAATTTTTTCGCCAATGGGAATCCCTTTTATTTTATGACTGGGTATAATGATTTTTAGTGTTTTCAATCACAAGTATCCAGTGGGATGGGAAATTAAGATTTATTTTTACAGTGGGGATAGTATAATATTTCATTTTTCCAATAGGGACAGAATGTAAAGGGTTTTCCTCCACCGGGGACGTGACACAGGGGTAAATTAAATTGGCATTATCAAGGCTCATTATGTAGACATTGAAAATAATTTTCTGTATATTTCAAAAAAAGGTGTCATAGTGTTTTCACATTTGAAAAACTGCATGTGTATAAACTCTAAATCTCTTGTGCGAAACTTTAAATACATGCGAAAATACATCTAAATAACCTCGAAATGAACCCATGCTAAATGGACGTTGAATGTTTTTTCCAATCTCAAAGGGTGTGATATAAGCCATCGAAATTTGAAAATTCAATAATCATAAAAAATACGTTAAATGGATGTTAAATGGACGTTATCATTTCCAAACGTGTGGTTTATGTATATGTTTATGTTTTTTTTCTTTAAAGTTGATGCAAAGTAGTACAATGTGTACTTAGCTCGAGGCTAATCAATATCAACTATTAATTACAAATCTATCTAGAAGGTTGATACTCAAGATCAACTATTATTTACAAATTAATTTAAATTCAATCAATGAAACCAACGCCATGGATAAAAGTGCGACAGTTTCGGCAAGGACGAGTAGTGGGCCTCCATTGCTTGATTTTTTTTAAATAGACGATATCGGCTTAACGAATTCTCCCCGAATGATTACCCATGATGCATTGCGCAAAAAAATTCACGGACTATATTGACTTACTGAATTTTTTTGCGCAATGCATCATGGGTAATCATTCGGGGAGAATTTCGTTAAGCCGATATCGTCCATTCATTTAGGTTATTAAGTTTTTAAAGTCATCGGGAAGGGTAGCCCAGATTTTAGGTCCCAGGAAAGCTAAAGACGATTTTCCATTCATTTCACTTTCAACTACTCTACTACGAAAGGAATTCCTTTTTCTCGTTTTGATCTTACATTGGTTTTTGAGAAATATTTCACTTTCTGATTCATTGAGTTTTGATTTAAATAGCTCTGTGGGTAAGGAATGAATTGCTCGTTGATGGAAGGTGGAACCGTTGTCAAGTTTCAACAGATCATCGAATGATGAGTTGTAGTCTGAGTAAACGATTCTCAAGCATCTTTTATGTAGATTGTTGATTTTATCCTCTAGAGCTCTGCTATGAAACATCCATATGAGAGGACAGTAATTGAAGTGGCATTTAATGAAAGCATTCATCAAGCGTTTCTTTTTTTCTAAAGTGAGATATGTGCTCATTCTGGCTAAGGCGGTTATTTTCAAACTAGCTTTCTTGCAAAGATTTTCTATATGCGATTCAAACGTCAAAAGATTATCGAAGGTTACTCCAAGAATCTTTGACGTTTTGGTATTGAAAACAGTTTCTTCTCTAATATTTAGATAGAGCGAGTCGTCAATGATGTTAACTATTAGCTGACATTTGTCAGCATTACCTACCATTTGATTAATCGAAAGCCACTTACTTCAGTCCAGGTAGGAGCACTAACATAGGGTGTCGTATCGTCCGCATAATTCGCAACCTTAGTATCCTCAATTATGAAAAAGAGGTCACAGATATAAATATTGAAAAACAGAGGGCCAAGGATTGATCCCTGGGGAACACCATCCTTGATCTTGATCCAGTTACTCAGTTTGTTGCCTACTTTTGTCCTTTGTTGCCTATTTTCTAGATAACTCTTGACTAACCCAGTGGAAAGGTCATCAAACCCGTATGCACTGATCTTTGCTACAAGTAATTTGTGGCACATGCAGTCAAAGGCCTTAGAAAGGTCGATGAGCAGTGCCCCAAAAACATCTTTTTTGTCATTGGCTAGCTTCCAGAGCTCTTCCATTGGGAGAAGAGAGGTTTGAGTGGAATATCTTTTCCTGAAACCACATTGTTGTTCATCAAAGTAGTGCTCAAAGTATTGTGATATTTGATTGTGATATACTCTTTCGTAAATTTTGGATATTACCGGCAGTATACTTATTGGTCTATAGTTACTTTTATCGTTTTTAGAATTTTTTTTGTAGACTGGGGTGACTGTCGCGAACTTGGAAATGTTGGGAAAAAAGCCTGAGCTGAAGGAGTCATTTATGCTTATAGAGTAGCAGCTTGCAAATAAGTGAGAGTATTTTTTAATCATTTTCGCTGGTATATCATTTTCCGCTTGAGACTTATTTGTCTTAAGGTTACTAATTATCTTCTCTACTTCGTCTTCGGTGGTGTTTCTGAACTTGAAGGAGTTTTCATTGTTTGATACCTTTTATCTTGAGTATACTAGGGTGGTTTCTAAAAAGCATTATTTCATTTTGAAGAATATCATCAGAAAGTTCATTGAGAGGCACTGGTTCTGTTGGTGGTTGATTGAAATTGTTTTGAATTGTGGTACTTAAGCCTAGCCTAAACTTTTTTCTTGATTTTGATATTTCTTATGTTTACGGTCTGGTTTACCTAGATCGTCTGCATTCTCATCTGAGGATGATTATGCCCATATTCTGATTGGTTGGTTCAAGCAAATCAGAGATATGAATGGTGGCGCGCGTATAAGAAATTATGCGAGCCAACTTGAAGTGTTCGCCTAAGTATTTCGATGGACCGCGCGGGGGATCAGCAAGGCGTGTACGCTGCTTTGCAAATCTCCCTGATTTTTCTTTTTCGAAGCAAATAACAATAGAATAGCTAATTATCTCCCTTGGGTGTTTGACCACGCATCCAAATAAAAATAACAATAATGGTAGGGAAGAAGTGTGAAGATCAAAACATGGGAATTTTTAGATGTTCTGGTTGTTTTCTTTTCAATTACTTGCTTAGATATTCTTGTTTTAATCTTCTTAATGACTTGGTTGCATGGTGTAAAGAACTAAAGGTATTCCTTTATTTTGCTTCAATTCTTCTTTTTTTTTGTCAATTTTGTATTGCTGTTTTGGGTTGGATTTTGAAGAAAAAAACTTCTCCTAAAATCACTTTGCACTTTCCACCACACTGTCTATATTTTATGGTAAAGGCTGCCATTCTAAATTGATTTATCACTGCTGGGGTACCATCTTGAAATTATGCATGTCATTATGTGCATATATTTATTTGCAGCCATGCAGCGGCGGATCTGAGGGGGTTCTAATGGTTCAGCTGAACCACCCCAACCCTTTTAGTAAATAAAAAAACAAGGACCCTTTCTTCAAGTGAAATCTAGTTTTCTGATCGGAACTGATTTTTCTTTTTGGTCATATCTCGATATTATTTTACCAGGGGTTGTACGCATGTGGCGTGCGTTTCCTCCGTGGTGCGCGCGACAAACTTAGCTTTTTCCGCGCTAAAAAATCTTTAGGTTATGTGTGTACGGCGTAGCTAGCTTTCCCGCGCTGTAAAAAATCTTTGTTATGACTTTTTTTTGCGGGATTAATATCTAGCTGTGTTCTGTGCTAGGAAAATCTTTGATTTTGAACCTGGTTCAGAAAATGCATCCAGTGAAATGGCAAATTTGAGGTGGTTCAAGGAAATTTCTCGAAAATACGAGACCGACCGTTTTGAGCGTAATAGATTTTCCTACAAAAATAACTTTCAGTCGCATGTCGTCGCCGGCAAAATATTGAAATGATTTGAAGGGTAGCCATTCGTACGGCAAACGACCTCACTTCTTTGCAAGCGTTCAATGCAGTGTTTTAAAGAAAGGAATTGAAGTCCTGAAAAGTGTTAATAATCAGGCAATTACTTATCTTTTTGAGGACATTTTTGGTTCAATTTAATCAGTAAATTTGAGAATCACACAACAATATCAATCAATGTATGATGATTTTGACAAAGACTCTGTGTGATGGAATTTTCATCTGCTTTTGTTTGATGTGGTGAAGAGTGATAAAAGAAAAAGACTTTCATTCCGAGGAAACATTTTTGTTTTGGTTTATCTTTAGAGGAAAAGCATTCATACCAACAAAAACAAAACTTAAATCAATTTTCTTGATAAATGAAGTTTGGAATTTATTCATGGGAAAGGACTTATTTGTGAATATTTGGTGGAAGTTTATTGTGTCTTGAATATAATCACGAATTTACGTTTGGCTCTTCTCCCACCATCGGGCATCGGGAATATCACGGGGAAAAATCTACCTAGCTACATATGGATCACAAGATTTGCGATTGGCTACGTTTCGAGAGGTTCTTCTCCCATCATTGGACATTGATGAATTTCACATTGCTACGTTTCGAGAGATTCTTCTCCCATCATTGGACATTGATGAATTTCGTATGGAAAAAAAGCTAGCTAGCTTTATTTTTGAAAACTATTATAGAAAAACAAAACAAAATTTGTTTTATAACAGAGACTGGAAGAAAGGTCAGGGAACAATATTTTAGTAATTTGATTGAATTGGTTGAAGAATGAAATTTCTGGAAAGGTGAACCTTCATGCATGCTTCAAGATAATGTGATGCGAGGAAATATTTTTGGTTTCGTCATGTCATAAGAAGAGAGTTCATACCACTTTATACTTGCAAAACAAAACTAAGATTACTTTTACGTGATCATATGAAAATGTGGTGTACTTTTATACAAAAAGAGACATTGGTGACCTCTGAAAAAATTACCCTCTTGTGCTTAATTGTAGATGGACATTTTGCAATTTTTTGGAAAAAATCACCCAATTTACAGCATTTTGTAATGACCTCCAATTTATGAAATTTTCCTGATAAAGTGCCAAACCTTTATTTTCCTTGGGTTTTTTGGGAAAATCACCCCAAAATCAGTTAATAATGATCTCCCCCCCATTTTATGGATTTTCTCTGAGAGTACTGCCCCTGCATCTTCCAACCCCTACAAGTAAGCATAAAAGAGTAAGGTTGAATGCAGAATTTATGAAATGATATATGACAACAATCTCTACCAAAAGAATTATAAACAACACTCCATACAATTGTGAAAAAGTTGAAAAAGTGCTTTCCTACAGATTGTTGATGATTACTGTTAGTACCTTTAATAATGCTTAAGAACATCAAACTTTTAACTTTTTACTTTGAATGTAAAAAGTACTTTTTTATGAGATTATTCATCTAATTTGAGAGCTAGAATTTCTTGAGTCTATTTGCACATAAAACACATTATATCAGTACTCATGGTGTACTCCACTTTTTGGCAATCTTTTATTTTTCCATCTTAAGAATATTGTATTCCCTTGTATGTATATATTATATAAATAATCTCCTTTATTTTTTAACTTGATCACTGTTTTCAAAATATTATCCATTTCTGGTTTTATAATGTAAACATACTCAACATGAAAAGTTTTTGCTTGATTGTCAGCCAATTAATTCGCTACAAAGAAATTCCATAAAAAAATGGTTATAAGAATAAATTATCGAACTTTTTTACTATGTTTTAAATATTCACGAAATGAAACTGAAGTGTGTAAAGTATTTAATATTATAAATTGTCTTATTTTTTCTTCAAACTTTTCTTCAAAACCAATTATTTGCTCTTTTATCTATGGCTTTCTCAAAAACATTTTCTGCAAGAACCATGAATATATAAAAGAATATACACCAAACAAGCAGTTCTGAGCATGCTATGGGTGTCTGTTTTATCAAAATAAAAGGTCAAACCAAAGAAATATAAGAAATATAATACTAACTATATTTCCGTTTTATGAACGTTTTGTGTGATAAGATTGAAAAGAAGAAACTAGATGTGCGCAGTTGCAGTTAGGGAATTTCCCAATGTATATATGAATATCACCACAAACGATTATTACACGTTCAGCTTCTGGCTGTTCAAGCCGGGACACAAAAAAACGGCCTACCACCCTCCTTTCAACGCATGGGACCATTCAAAAAGTACGTACGCTCGAGAGGGGGGTACTCCCAAAAGCATACGAGGGGGGGGTGGGGTCCTTGAGGAGAAGTACGTATGCTCGTAATTTTTCCTAAACTGTCTTTTTTGAGAGAAAAACGCAATATTTTCCCATCAAAGAATGGTTTTTGCGATTGTTATTTTCATTTCTCCTTTGGTATTTTTGTTCATCTTATAGATTCTTTTAATTTCTTGAGACTTAGTTATAAATACGATTGGATACCTACATATTCTACTGTTACAAGAGTTACAAGTTTCGACTTTGGTTAGGGGGTGTACTAAAAAGCGTACGTACGCTGAAGGGGAGGGGTACATATAAAGCGTACAAGGGGGGGGGAATCAAAAATTTGCCTTTTTCGAGCGTACATACTTTTTGAATGGTCCCCCGCTGAGGCCTATGTTTGGAGTTAATAGGTAATGGGAACTGCAGACGTGCAGGCACTCATCAACGTCCCCCATGTTGAATGGAAAAAATGTGACACCGCCCAAACAGGGCGGGTGCAAAATTTACGCCCAAAACGTTTGTTCCGAAAATTTTTTTTTGAAAAGAGATTTTTGAACCCCCTCAAAAAAATCCCAGATCCGCCTCTGCCATGGGCTTCATGCAGGAAAATCTGTCAACAGGGGTTCACCTGGTTTCTAGGTGAACCAAGCTCTATAATTTTAGAACTTTGTCTGGCTGAGGTAAAACTTATTTTTTCTTATTTTAAAATTTTGAGCTTGGATATCCAGGCTAACTTAAGCCCTACCATGCTAAATTTCATTGAGAAATTAAATTCCAATCATTAGTTATCATAAATAAGACGTTAAATGGATGTTAAATGGACGTTATCACTTGTAAAGGGTGTTGTATGTACTAAAACCCTATCATGCTAAATTTCATTAACCCTATTAACCCTAAGCTTTTTGACTTTCGTATCCCCAGGGGGGTAGAATCTACCACCCTCGATAATTTTTGATCTAGAAGAGCTATGGCCATGAAATTTGGTACAGATAATCTCCATCATAAAAAAAATTTCAAGGAAGGTAAATTAATTTCATCACAAAATTTCCACCTGTCGGAAAAAAGCCTAAATATATGGTTTACAAAAATGTCGTTCACAGTCGAACCAATAAAGATATTTAGATTCAGTTTGAAGATTCTGAAAGATAAAAGGCTTCCCTTTAACTTAGTTGCCGGTTTTACATTGAGCGGTCACACCAATATATAAGTTTAGCTAATGCTAAAAAGTAATCACCATTTTTGCTTATTTTAAGCGACGCATCGGCATTCAATCAGCATTTCTAATAAGTCTAGAAATTTGTGTGGATAAAAATTCATTCATTCGAAATAAAAAGCGTGAACTTTGAAAATAGTAATCACTCAACAGGGACTCAACATGAATCTCACACAGAGTATATTGATCATTGCTCTTTTAAAAAAATGGAAAAGTGGGAACAGAAAACAACAGAAACATATGAGATATATCCAGTTCTAAATGTACTCCATGTCTCAATCTATGAATAAACTTAAATGCATTGCTTTTATGTTTTTGATGGGAAGAGAACCGCTCAGTGTCTGGGCATATGAAAGAGGGGAGAGATGATTCGACGAACTCTGGAATAACAGATTTAATGATGATTATTTGGCACGTTGGAAAGCTGACTTCCGTATGTCTGGATCAAGTTTTTTAAAACTGGTACATTTGCTTCGATCTGCGCTGGAGAAAAGCGATACAAACTTAAGTAAAGCTATTCCTATACAAAAACGTGTAGCAGTTGCGCTGTGGAGATTGGCTAATGGGAACTCTTTCCGGACAGTCAGTAAAACATTAGCTGTTGGCGAATCGACTGCTGTTGAAATAACGAACGACTTTTGTCGTGCCCTTATCCGTTTTGGACCAGACTTTTTCCCCTCAAATAGAAGAGAAACCGCAGAAGCAATCATGAAATTCAAGGAGATAGAAGAGCAGTCTCCTATTCAACAAGCTTTAGCTGCTATCGATGGAACACACATTCAAATTTTGACACTGGCTGCAGAGATACGCAGTCAATACCCAAGCTGTAATAGGAAGCAATTTATAATTCCTTTCCGTTGCTACAGGGTATCCAGGGAGTCTACATGATGCAAGAGTTTTGAGAAACACTTTGATTTTTCGTCGCTGTGAAGATGGTGAATATTTGTCAGCACCCCAAGATATTGTTAAACAGGTAGTCATAAGACCACTGATTATTGGTGACAGTGCTTACCCCTTATCTGATTGGCTTATCAAACTATACCGACATGCAGGTAATTTAACCCAATCACAGAGGTATTTCAACCGACGCTTATCTGGTTCAAGAAGCATTGTTGAGATAGGTTTTGGATTGCTGAAGGCTAGATGGAGATGTCTCTTGAAACGACTAGATAACGAAATAAAAAAAGTCAGTGATGTTATCCTGTCTTGTTTAATTCTGCATAACATTTGTCAAATTAGTCAAGAACAATATTTAGACGAAGATAATTTTTTAGATAGATTGATTCAACAAGAAAGAGTTGCTCTTCGAAACCGATTGCCGCAGAATAACGAAATTAACCCTTTGGGTGACAGAATCCGTCATAAGAGAGCATATTTTTAACATGTAAATTGTTATATATAATCTTAAACAAAAGAAAATATCAATAAACACAAGAAAAAGTAATACATTAATTTAATTGTCTTTCATAACTTTTGCAAGTTCAAGAAAAAATATTTGGTCGCGTGCTTTTTCCTCAGCGTCGGATTTTCTCTGATTTTCGATCATCTCCCTAAAAAATTTTTGTTAGCTTTCCTCTGATTCTTTAAACAATTTACAACAGTTTCAAGATTGGCTTTCATTTTTCTTTGCATCGTCTGCCTTTCGTTAATAATAACGAATGTTTTAAGTGGCTGGCTCCGAAAAATCCTTGAGCTTTTAGACAGCTCAAGAATTGTTTCCACGTTTCAAATCGTTTTCGCTTACTAGATCTCTCATCGTGAAGTTCATCGAAAAATGAGTTGTTAAGCTCAATGGTTCTCTCATTTTCATGTAACTCAGTTTCATATAGCATTATTAGTATCCATAAGGTGTGGGTCTTCTTGCAATTCTACCTCTGGGTCAAAAAAAGAACGAGGACTGAAACAATCATCTAAAACCAATGAATTTTCTACTGATGTTTCTGCTGACGAATTATGTGGTGTTTGTTCACTCTAGGTACCAGCACCAAACTCCTTCGTTTCTGGGAGTTTACATGTATGACTCAAAGACATAACTTCATCAATTTCGTCCTAGAATGGACACGTCGCTCTTTCTGCTCCAGTTTGATTGCGGTTTATGTCGACTGCTTTCTTGTAAGCATCGATTAAGGTTTTGATTTTCCCTTTTACTTGTTCAACGGTTTTGAAGGACCAGACATTTTTCCAGCTAACGCGTTGTGGGATTTGATTACATCTTGGTTCTCTTTCCAAGACTCCAGTAAAACAGCAATGTGTTTTGGCCTCCATCTTGCACAGGACCCTGACTTTTTCGTTGTTTGAATGCTGGTTTTTTCTTCATTTGACTGCGCTGTAACAGGCTCAGCTGCTTGTCTGAAACTGACAGGAACAACAGGGCCAACAGCAATTGGGGGACCAGCTAAATGTCCGGAACTAATGTTTGAATACTGTTACAAAATGTTTGTATGCAATTTGTCTGATTTCGATGGTCGAAAAGTTCACAGTAAAACTTTTGTAAAGTCAGGACTTCGTCCTAGAATATCAGTAAGTTATTGGGTACAGAAACAACAACAAATGTCTTCTCTCTAACATCAGCTCTCATGCTTCTCTTCTTTCCCATAACTTGCACTGATGATTGTAAATTCTCATCAATGCAAGGCTGTAATAAATACAAATCTAGCAAATCTCTAGAGACATATGATAGCAAATATAACGAAATAAGATATAAAAGACAAAGAAAACACTAATTGTCTTGAGAATAGATCATATCTAAGGAAATAATCGATCATACAATGACTAATATAATTATGTCATAAAATTGATATGAAATAAAAGAAACTTTCTGGTAATCGCCAATGCAAGTTATGAAACAGAAGAGAGAACATCACACTTGAGAGGAGAATTTATACTGTTGTTATCTTGGATGTTTCCATAATTTACTGAAATGGTTGTCACTCAAAACCTTTAGCAACGAAGTTGCATTTAAAATAAATTCGGGCAAAATCAAAGCAAAACTTTCGTAACAAAAACTTGCAAGATTGACATTTATAGACACAAACAGATTTAAGAGAGTTTTGCTAGATATTTGCTACTTAGTATTTGTGGTTTGTTCTTCCCCGCTAAAATGGCTAATCAACGAGAGACCGCGCATGCAAAACGGAGAAGAGATGGGAAGGGCAATCGCATACAACACATGATTTCACAAATCACACAACTGTTATCTAAAGGTTGCAGTCACGCCAAATTGAATTTTCTTGCTACTTCACTGGCCGATACTTTACGAATGGGTTATACGGAACACGAATTGTTGATGTCACTTTTAGATGATCAAGATTCTGAGTTTAATGACATCTGGATCTGCGACTTAAAATGCAATGTGACTTCATACCTCGCAAACGTCAGTGATTATCTTGACGGTAATACAGAGAACGAAATACTATCATCATCCTCTCAGCAGAATGCACTTGTACAGAATGAAGAAGAACACGCAGGGGAGGCGACGAAACCCTTGGCCGATACACAGAAAAACCAATATTCAGAAGTAAGTTCTGATCCTAGTCTTGAAATAACGGACAATGCTCCAAATTTTCGATTGATGACTTCGAAATGCTCCATAATTGATGACGTACCAAGTCAAACTAACGAGTTTGAAATGAGTATAATAAAGAAATGCCGAACACTTGTCAGCCCCGGAATACTGCATCTTAGAAATAGTCTTTCGAAGCTGGGTATGGAGCATGTCACATTTTTGTTTTCGTTCCCTCCAGCAATAAATTCATGGGTTGATAAATTGAATCGGGACACGGACGTCGCTCATGAACTTGCTACTTGGTCAAAGTTTTTCGCACCTGCATTTGGGAAATGTTTATCATTATTTAATGTTTATCATTATCATTATTTATTTGACGTCAAGGAGATCAGACGTCAAATACTTTTTTGGAAGAGCTTTAGTAAAAATACAACAAAATCTACAAAAATTCTCAAAAATCTATGAAATCTCAGTATTTTTTACTAAAATAAGCTCACCAAAACCAACTCAATCACATCATCAACCTCAAAATAACCAAAATGGAAGAGGACACGCCGAATGACATCTCCTCGATCGATTTATCAGAATCAGTCACCGTACCAAGCTGTTCACCGACAAACTGTCTCATCACCGAAGAAACCAATACTCTACAATGCTCCGTCGTAAAATGCTCTCGCCATGTGCACATCAAGTGCTCGCAACTCCTTGCGTACCAAGTGCAAGCTCATCTAAATAGCCAGAGAAATAAAACAACTCGCTCCACAGCAAAGTCTACTTTCATCTGTTTCAACTGTGTGGAAGTATCCAAAGATATAGTCTTACTATGCCAGGGGAAAGAAGAAGAACTGAAGAAATCCATTGAACAGAAAGATAAAGAGTTAAATCATTGGAAAGTTAAATATAACACACAAAGAACAAACAAAGTCGAAGAACACACCGTCAAAGCTCTTGACAGGAAGATTCAAGAGCAATTTAAAACTTTTGGGGAGACAATTAAATCTTCAATTCTAGAAGAAATCCAGTCATCCTTGACCAAGGTTGAGGATCAAGTAACCAAAGCCATAACGTCCTACGCTGACGCAACTAAAATTACGTCTCAAGTAACAACAAGCGGTTTAAAGTCCATTATAAAAGAGGCTCGCTACGAAGAGATTAAAGAAAAAAAAGACCATGACCAGCGGCAAAGAAATGTCGTCATCCATGGAGTTGCTGAATGGACTGGTGAAGATAAAAACGACTGTGATAAAAGGTATATTAAAAGCCTCATCAAGACGGTAAAAATTCCACCTCCAACTATAAAGAACGTATCGAGAATCGGTACCGAGGAAACCAACAAAAAGAGACCAATAAAACTTGTCCTTGGTTCAGAAAAAGAAAAGTTGTCCCTCCTTCACAGCCTATCAGCCCTCAAAGGAAATGACGACTATAAAGGAATAAGCATTACGGAAGATCTAACTCGAACTGAAAGAGCAGTTCTAAAGGAATGGCTGGATAAAGCAAATAATCTGAACCTAGACGATTGGGTACAATGAACCTACGTGCTTCAAAAACGAATCAATCCGAAATGCATTGATCTGATGCTAACGAATTACCAAAGAAGTTTTCAGGGCTCTTCCTCTGTATCTAATAGCCTATCGGACTTTCACAACATCACAATAAGCGTCTTAAAAACCACTTTTGAAAAGTGTCCACCTAAAGCCATTAAATATAGATGCTACAAAAATCTTAACGAAGATCTTTTCAAAAATAATTTAACACAAGTACTAGAGTCGAATCGCAACTTTGAACATAAAAAGAAAAGTGTAGTAAATCTTCTAAACGCTGAAGCACCGATAAAAACTAAAATACTAAGAGGTAATGATAAACCTTTCATGACAAAATCACTACGAAAGGCCATGATGCATCGATCTCGACTTAATAACATTAAACGAAAAGACCCCTCTAACATCAACAAATATAATTACAACCAACAGCGAAACCGATGCTTATATCTCCTGAGAAACACTAAAAGAAGATTTTATGAATCTCTGGATGAAAAGCAAATCACTGACAATAAAAGATTTTGGAAAACTGTGCGCCCTTTTTTCTCTAATAAAGGACCAATAAGTGAGAAAATAACCTTAGTCGAAAATGATGAACTGATTAAAGATGATAAAGAAATTGGAAAAATGTTTAATGAGTTCTTCATAAATATCACTGAAAAATTAGATCTCAATCAACCACCAACAGAACCAGTGCCTCTTAATGAACTTTCTGATAATATTCTTCAAAATGAAATAATGCTTTTTAGAAACCACCCTAGTATACTCAAAATAAAAGAAAAGGTATCAAACAATGAAAACTCCTTCAAGTTTAGAAACACCACCAAAGACGAAGTAGAGAAGATAATTAGTAACCTTAAGACAAATAAGTCTCAAGCGGAAAATGATATACCAGCGAAAATAATTAAAAAATACTCTCACTTATTTGCAAGCTGCTTCTCTATAAGCATAAATGACTCCTTCAGCTCAGGTATTTTTCCCAACATTTCCAAGTTCGCGACAGTCACCCCAGTCTACAAGAAAAATTCTAAAAACGATAAAAGTAACTATAGACCAATAAAGCTTGGTCCTCACTTGTTGAAAAAATCGCGTCTAATCACTAGACGCCTGCGTCTAACATTAGACGCGCGCGACTAAGTGTTTGGAACCTCTAGTGAGTACACTCGTTAGACGCGGGCGTCTAGTGTTAGACGCGGGCGTTTAGTGTTAGACGCCTGGACTTTGACAAAATTTGTTAGACGCGTGGAACAAAAAATTTTGTTCCGCGCGTCTAACGTTCAAAGGCACCGCAATGTAAACAGAATTAAATGTCCCCAAAGTTGTGAATTCTGGTAATCTTTTCATATCTTTTTCGTATTTTTTCGCTCTTTTTGAAAAATATTTTTTAACTCTTTTTGTCATAACTTTTGATCTAATGAAGCAATTTTAAAGTTTGATGTACCAAAATTTTAGTTAAACCTTCCTCTAAACGATAACGAAAAAATCAAGCTAATATATTTTTTTACTTTTTCGCAATTTTGAATCAAACAGGGGAAAGTTTTTTCAGAGACATCTGGTATGATGTCTCTGACAGGGATTGTTGGCTTTCTCCAGTGGCCAGAAACTTTAATGTTACAAAGAGACGTTCTCTAACTGATATTGGCTGATGCATTGAGTGGTTTTCTTGCTGATACGATGTTGAATTAGTGAGAGAAGATGCTCAAAGCAAGATGGAGTCATTCTTTGATACCGAAGAAACATTTCACTGTCTTTTAGCAATGTTTAAAACAAGAGTATTAAACGTTCCATGGATTGGTCTTTCTTGAAAAATATCTCGTACCCAAAACCACCTGCGACGCGCTTTTCTCCTATTTTGTCTTTTTCGTAACAAAAGTAGAAGGAGCAAATCTTCACAATTATCAAAGTAGCTTTCATCATCACTGCTATCCATCTTCTTTCCATCATTCAATAAGAAAACATAAACTGAAGAGAAGCTCAAACTCATAACTTCATATTCACATTTCCCACATTTCCCATATTTTAATCCTTTAATTCAAAAAAGTTCATGGTAGTGAGGACAACAAAGACATAATTTCTAGACGCACGCGCCTAAGGACTCGACGCGCGCGTCTAATGTTAGACGCGGGCGTCTAGTGATTAGACGCGATTTTTTCAATAAGTGAGGACCAAGCTTAAGTATACTGCCGGTAATATCCAAAATTTACGAAAGAGTATATCACAATCAAATATCAGAATACTTTGAGCACTACTTTGATGAACAACAATGTGGTTTCAGGAAAGGATATTCCACTCAAACCTCTCTTCTCCCAATAGAAGAGCTCTGGAAGCTAGCCAATGACAAAAAAGATGTTTTTGGGGCACTGCTCATCGACCTTTCTAAGGCCTTTGACTGCATGTGCCACAAATTACTTGTAGCAAAGATCAGTGCATACGGGTTTGATGACCTTTCCACTGGGTTAGTCAAGAGTTATCTAGAAAATAGGCAACAAAGGACAAAAGTAGGCAACGAACTGAGTAACTGGATCAAGATCAAGGATGGTGTTCCCCAGGGATCAATCCTTGGCCCTCTGTTTTTCAATATTTATATCTGTGACCTCTTTTTCATAATTGAGGATACTAAGGTTGCGAATTATGCGGACGATACGACACCCTATGTTAGTGCTCCTACCTGGACTGAAGTAAGTGGCTTTCGACTAATCAAATGGTTGGTAATGCTGACAAATGTCAGCTAATAGTTAACATCATTGACGACTCGCTCTATCTAAATATTAGAGAAGAAACTGTTTTCAATACCAAAACGTCAAAGATTCTTGGAGTAACCTTCGATAATCTTTTGACGTTTGAATCGCATATAGAAAATCTTTGCAAGAAAGCTAGTTTGAAAATAACCGCCTTAGCCAGAATGAGCACATATCTCACTTTCGAAAAAAAGAAACGCTTGATGAATGCTTTCATTAAATGCCACTTCAATTACTGTCCTCTCATATGGATGTTTCATAGCAGAGCTCTAGAGGATAAAATCAACAATCTACATAAAAGATGCTTGAGAATCGTTTACTCAGACTACAACTCATCATTCGATGATCTGTTGAAACTTGACAACGGTTCCACCTTCCATCAACGAGCAATTCAATCCTTATCCACAGAGCTATTTAAATCAAAACTCAATGAATCAGAAAGTAAAATATTTCTCAAAAACCAATGTAAGATCAAAACGAGAAAAAGGAATTCCTTTCGTAGTAGAGTAGTTGAAGGTGAAATGAATGGGATATTTATTTTAGCTTTCCTGGGACCTAAAATCTGGGCTACCCTTCCCGATGACTGTAAAAAACTTAAAAACCTAGATGAATTTAAAAAAGAAATCAAGCAATGGAGGCCCATTACTTGTCCTTGCCGAAACTGTCGCACTTTTATCCATGGCGTTGGTTTCATTGATTGAATTTAAATTAATTTGTAATTAATAGTTGATATTGATTAGCCTCGAGCTAAGTACACATTGTACTACTTTGCATCAACTTTAAAGAAAAGAAACATAAACATAAACATAAACATAAACATCAAAGGGATTTTTATTGGAACTGCTTCTGTGGTTTGTGAAATTTGATTACTGATAAAATTGAACTTGACTGACTAGTTTATTTTGAGATTGTTATCTCAAGGGCGGGAGTGTTAATTCATTGCAATTCAATTTTATTTTGTACACTTTTCATATCATGACAATAATAATTTATAACGACTTAGTTTTATGGCATTATGCTATAGAAAACGATACTTTGGCTTTACTCCCTCAGGAATTATCGTCTATTTTGTATATTTATAACTTTATTGTCCCTTGTGGATAGCTAGTTTTTTATTTGAATCTTGTGCTCACGAAAATTACAATCGCCAGTGCAAGTTATGAAACAGAAGAGAGAACACCACACTTGAGAGGAGAATTTATACTGTTGTTATCTTGGATGTTTCCATAATTTACTGAAATGGTTGTCACTCAAAACCTTTAGCAACGAAGTTGCAGTTAAAATAAATTCGGGCAAAATCAAAGCAAAACTTTCGTAACGTTACGTTACTTGTCGTTGATATTGTTGATATGCTTGAGTTTGAAGCCACTTCCAATGCTCTGAATTCTCCATGCCGCTTTTCTCTGAGAAGAAAGATCGCCTCAACGCCTCAACACAACTCTGTTTTTCTATTGTGTGTGAATGTATTGGCGTGTCCAAAAAAATATGTGCACATCTTTTCAAAATTTTCAAAATTTGAAAAGTAAACCCCAAATAGCCATTTTCAGTAGACCTATTTATTTAAACATAAAGGAATTCTTCTTAAACTACGATAAGACTTGCTATCGAGCAAGTCTTATTTTTTTGCAAATTAAAACACGTGATTCCTCGAATTCAGGATTCTTTCTTCCATTTTTTTGAGTAGTCACGTCAAAAAATTTATAAAAATATTTGTTGTTATGACAACAGCTATATAAGTGGAGGTAAATCATTTGGTGTGACCGCGCTCATTTTCAAAGAAGATTTTTTTTTTAAATTTATGCTGAAGATGAGTAAAATGCAGAAGAAAACTTCAACACACTTGAAGAGAGCTGTCACAAAATCAGATATACCAAGGGAACTAATTTTTGCAAAAACAAATGGGAAAATGCAGGAACTTAGTAGGTAGAAACTAAATATTAAAAATCATCAATTTACAACGAGAAAAGAAGGTCTTCAGGGCGCTCTCTCTCTCTCAACGTTGCAGTGTCAATTTCAATTCTTGTATAATCAAAATTCTCACCAGAAGTTTATCTTCTGGAATCGAATGATTTTAAACAATCGTCATTAAAATGAATATAGACCCCACTTTCCACTTCCCTTTCTTTACCACACGAATCGAAAAACCTGCTGGCTCCGAACGATTGGACAACCAATTCATTACTTGGCTGGATTCTTCTCTTGCAGTTCGCTTGGCATTTAGAGATTTTGCTGGATCGAAAAAAGAGAAGATTTTAAGGAACTCGTCTTTCAACTATCTCAAACTTACAAATTAAAATTTCAAACCACATCCTACCATCCTACCTCTTCATGCAATTTTAGTAGCAAGTAGAGCTAAGATTAGACATTTTCTTCTTCTAACACTGGGCGAAATAAGAGATTTCCAATCTGGAAATAGATATTTCCATATACATTTGTAAATATTGACTTGACTTTTCTATATTTCTAAAGTTGATGAAATATTATATTTCATGATATTTAAAATGAACTTAGGCCTTACCGTGGGTCTTTGAATAAGGGTGACGATGCTATTGTTGACTGAGAAGTCGGTTGTGTTTCAACTGATGCAGCGCTACTTAACTGGTAGCTTTTTTTTGTTGTTTCGGTAACTGTAGGTTTCGGCCTCTTTTTCCTATTTGTTCCAGCTCCTGTTTTTTTCCCGCAGACCGTACGTGTGACGTTGAATTTCCCGGATTTAAAGGCTGACTGCTGTAAGAAGAGCCCAAGCTCACCATTGATAGCCGCACAGACAACAGTGTGTGCACAGACTTTCAACCCATTGTAATTTGGACACGAAGGGTCGCACTTGTATCCACCAGCTTTAACAGCAGTCACACGGTGATATTTTCCTCGAACAGAGCTTGCAACAAATCTATCTTTAGGATTACCTCCCAGGACAATTGTAACAAGTCTCTCTTTTTCCAGCATAAACTGGCTCGCCTTGTTATATATGCCAGTCACTGTACCAACAGGGTGATATGAAGATAGCGCTGCAAGCATAGCGTCTAGCGATACGCCAAGTGAGCTGGTGGGAATTGACGTTGGTATCGGTACTGAGCTTGATGAGTGCGACCGGAGTGTTACGAACGATGTTGGGTATCGGTACTGAACTTGATGAGTGCGACTGGAACGTCGCGAACGATGTTGCTATCGGTACTGAACTTGATGATTGCGACTGGAGTGTTGCGAACGATGTTGGTATCGGTACTGAACTTGATGAGTGCGACTGGAGCGTCGCAAACGATGTTGGTATCGCTACTAAACTTGATAAGTGCGACTGGAGTGTCGCGAACGATGTTGGTATCGGTACTGAACTTGATGAGTGCGACTGGAGCGTCGCGAACGATGTTGGTATCGGTACTGAACTTGATGACTGCGACTGGAGCGTTGCGAACGATGTTGGTATCGGTACTGAACTTGATGAGTGCGACTGAAACGGTGTTGACGGACACGTTGCTGCTCTTACTGCTGTTTCAGCAAGGATATCCAGCGAAGAGTTTTGTTGTTCTGGTTGTTGTGGTTCTTTTGGGAGAAGTTTTGGTATGAACTAGCATTTGAAAAACCCCCGTCTTTTTTTCCTCGAACAGAAATGGAACGTCAATCAAAGCATCGAATGTTTTTAAATCGAATCGAATATTTTAATGAGGTAGACGGATCAGAAATGTCGAGTTGTAACTTCGAGTTGGTAATTTTTGAGTTACCTAAAATTAAAGTGCAAATTATTATGACGTTGGTCAACTCTATCTAGAATTTTTCATTTTTATCACAGGATTATTCGTGAAAAATGACTCGAGTTTTTTTACAAAAAGGTTTTCGAAAGATAAGATGGATAGATATACGGCAAAAAAAACAACACTTGAAAAATCTTTACGGCAAAAAAGAAAACTCTGACGGCAAAAAGAAAACCTTCACGGTTAAAAGAAAACTTTCACGGCAAAAAAAAAGCCACGACGAATAGAAAAGTTCACGGGAAAAAGAAAAAGCGTTCACGGCAGAAAGAAAATGGGCCAGCAGAAGGATTTTGTTAGTCAGCAGGGTGTTGTGTTCTAGAATGATCTTCTCAAGATAAGGCACTATCTACATAACATAAACATAAGACGGTCCGTAAGGGCCCGTTTCTACTATGATAATATATAACGCTCTATATACACTATGATACATTACATCTCCCTAACCAATATAAACTCTAACAAATATTAACAAACTAAAAACTATAATAACCTCTTAAAGGTCCAAGCGTTCTCTTGGTTTGACTCGTCTTCCAGATCGAGTAGTTTTGTGTCTTTGAATATTAACATTTTCTCTTTCAATATTTACATGTTCACGTTCACGGTTTTGTAGTGTTACCCTTTCACCCCCTCCCTGGGATCGATTCCCTCAGATAGCGCAAAGAGTTTTCTAAGGTGAATCTGATTTCTCCGCATCAATTGTCCATTTAATAATTTGACTAAATATGATCGAGGTTCGATTTCTGTAACGATACGACCTTTTCGAATCCATTCCCCATTCTCTCCTTGAATGACGACAAGTTGGTTCGGATTGAATTTTTGTCTGTTCTCTCTTGTTTTGATATCGTGGTATGTCTTAGACTACAAGCGTTCGGCACGAACTGGTCGATGGTGTAATTGATTCGTCGTGGGTTGTAACCTTGGTAAATTATCGTTTAAATTATGTCCGTGTAATAGTTGAGCTGGTGAACTACCGCAGGGTAACGGGGTGTTTCGATATGATAACAATCCTTTGAATATGTCATCGTTTGATTCGTGGCATTTTTTGAAAATGTTCTTTACAGTTTTAACAGTACTTTCTGCCAATCCATTGGATCTCGGATAACGTTTTGTGATTGAATTTCCAGTCTCTGGAAAATTGACGATATTGACGAGATGAATACTATGATCCGTTGTCAGAAATCACTTCATTTGGTATACTGTGTCTTGAAGAAGTTGCTTTTGTTGCATTTATAACCTGCGATGATGTAGCGCGTCTCAATAGATAAATTTCGGGCCACAAAGAATAATAATCAACTATAATCAGGTAGTCTTTACCGGCATATTTGAACAAATCAGTTCCTAGTTTCTCCCATGGTTTTTCTGGTACTTCATGGCTGATGAGCGGTTCTTTAGGCTTCGATGGCTGGTATTTAATGCATTGTTCACATTTCGATATGAGATTCTCGATGTCTCTATTGATGTAGGCCAGTAAACGGATTGTCGGGCGATTCGTTTGGACTTCACGATTCCTTGATGACCTTGATGTATAGTTTTTAAAATACTTTTCTGTAGAGATTTAGGTATGACTACTCTTGTTTCGTTAAGAACCAAACCGTCGATTAATGTATGTATGTAATGTATGTATGTAATAGTTTATTTCAAGTTGACGAACAGGTAGCGACAAAGGCTAATAAAAGTCAACGCTACTTTACAATTTGTAAGATGATTACAAAAAGCCGACACTGTCAATATAGGTCCGGCAGTTTCTACACGGGCATGATGTAGGCCTCCACTGCTTAATCTTTTCCTTAAAAATACTAAGATCAACTATATCTCTATACTCATCCGGAATTAATTCCCAAACTTTTGGCACTAAAAATGAAAGTGACTCTGAACCGTGAAAAACAGAGTTTATTTCTCTTGATCTGAAGTAAGGTTTTTGCGATTTACTTTGATATTTTCATCATGTTTGAAAATTTCTTTAGTTAGATCTGATATGTTATTTTTACATTTGAAAAGTTCTATTGCTAACAACTGAAGATTTTTATGGTGGAATTTGATAGCACCGTCTTTCTCTAAAAGCTGCTCAAAAGTAGATGTATGATCAGAATACACTATCCTCAAACATCTTTCGTGGAGGTGATTTATTTTTTGATCGAGCCTGCGAACATGAAACATCCAGACAATCGAACAATAATTGAATTGACTTCGAAAGAACGCATTCATGAGCCTTTGCTTTTTTTTTTTTGATTCATATACGGTGCTACCCTCGCAATTGCACTGATTTTCTGGCTAGCTTTCTTATAAATCGTGTTAATATGTGGCTCAAAAGTCAGACAGTTGTCAAAAGTTAATCCTAGGATTTTGCCTGAGTTGCTGTTAAAGATGCGTTCATTCTGTATAGTAATACAGATTTCTTTGCTGGTATTGTTAGCTATCAACTCAGACTTGTTGGCATTTCCTTTCATTTGATTTTGGGTTATCCACTCAAAGATGATAGCAGCTCCATTCGAGAGCTCCTCACTAACTTGTTCCCAAGAATCAGCTATCACAAAAGGTGTTGTATCGTCTGCATAATTCAGTACATTTCTATTTTCAAGAAAGTAGAACAAATCTCTCATGTAGATGTTAAATAGTAGTGGCCCTAGAATGGATCCTTGGGGAACACCTACTTTAACATTATGCCAGGTACTGTAATGGTCGCCAATTTTCGTTCTTTGCTTTCTATCTGATAGATAGGCTGCTATGAGACCTAAGGCACTCCTTGAAAATCCGTATGCTTCAAGTTTAGCAATCAATAGTTCGTGCGAGATGCAGTCGAAAGCTTTTGATAAGTCCATGAGTAGCGCTGCAAACGTTTTCTTTTCATCTGTAGGTTTCTTCCAAATTTGCATTCTTTAAGGACAGACCTTTCTGTTGGTGTTAGGTCTTCTGTTATGCTGATTCCTTTATATTCCTCGTTATCTTTCAGTGCGGATAGGTTGCGCAGAACTGTCATCTTTTCTTTTTCTGTACCAAGCACAACTTTAATTGGTTGTTTTTTATCGGTGGCTTGAGTACCGATTCTTGAGATGGCTCTCATGTTTGGTTTTGGTATTTTGATCGTTTCAATTAGTGTATCAACAAAGGCTGTGTCAGTGATTTCTGTTTGTTCAGGCGTGTTTTCAGTTACTCCATGAATGATGATATTTTTCGATCGATTATCATGATCACGCTTCTCTTTCATTTCTTCATACCTAGCTTCTTTAACGATTGTTTTTAAACCATTCGGAGTGGCGGCTTTGGTAGCACTAACATGTCATTTGATCTCGAACGTTCCAATAAGCTCGCATTGACTCCGGACAGTCATTTTACGTTTTTGGCCAACCGTTTTCAATGAATCGACAAATTTGTTTCAGTTCAGTGTTATTTTGAGTTTCGTGACGAATTTCGTTGATTCTGCTCGAGATGGCTGGGATGTTGTCGATGATGGAATTCACAAAACATGTCCATTCTTGTTCTGCAAGCATGTCTTCTTTACCTGGCAGACTAACTGGCGCCCTTGACAAAGCATCGGCATCAAGGAGGACTTTACCAGGCACATGACTTGCCACGAAGTTGAATTTAAGCAACCTCATTCTCAATAATTGAATTCTGGGTGACATGTCTAATAAACTTTTACTGTTCAAAATTGGAATCAACGGTTTATGATCTGTCTCTACACGGAAGTTTGGCAACCCTTGTAGATATTTTCCCATTTTAACACATCCCCAAGCGACTCCCAGCATTTCGATTTCAATAGGGAAATAGTTCTTTTCCTCAGGTGACAACCACCTCGAAGCACTATCGACTAGTTTCCATTCATTGTCAAATTTTTGAAATAAAATTACACCAAGTCCGTTCTTTTTACTACCATCTGTACGTATTTTCGTCTCACGATTGCAATTGTAATGTGCCAATATTGGTGGCGAAGAGAGTAAAGTTTTTATGTCCTGAAAAGCGTTCTCGTGTACTGGAGTCCATAACCAATCATTCTTTTTGCTTAGTAAATCTCTCAGCGGTTCTGCTGTTTTCGAAAACTTTGGGCTAAATGGTGCCAATTGCTGGGCCATACCAAAAAAACTCCTTAACTCTGTGATGCATGTCGGTGTTGGAAATTTAATGATTGATTCAACTTTTGATGCAAGTGGTTTATACCTTCTGCTGATATCAAATGTCCGAGAAATTTTACTTCGCTTCGACGAAATTTGCATTTTTGTTCATTTAACGTAACGTTATACTCTTCAAGTTTTTTAAACAGTCTATCAAGATTCTCATCGTGTTCTTGTACGTTTTTACCGTAAATCAGAAAATCATCCATACTTTTAATCACACCTTCAAGTCCTTCTACTACTTCGTCCATTTTCTTACTGAATATCTCCGGCATTGATGTCAATCCGAACGGTGCACGAGTTGGGCAATAACGACCAAACGGTGTCGTAAAAGTTGCTTTTAATTGACTCTCCTCGCTCAAAGGCATTTGCCAATATCCTGAATTTGCGTCTAGTTTCGAAAATACTTTGCCGTTGTCTCCAATTTGAGCTAATGTCTCATCACAACTTGGTAGTTGGTAAAATTCACGTTTCGTTGTTTTGTTTAATTGTGTTAAGTCAATACAAATTCGTAATCTTTCTGGTTGGCCTGGTTGGCCTGGTATTGTTGGTTTTTTGACAGCTACCATGGGATGACACCATGCTGTAGGTTTATCAACTTTTCGAATCACTCCCATGACTTCCATTCTCTCTAGTTTTTTTTACTGGCTCCATCATTGATAAAGGTATTCGTCTTGGTGCATTAATGTGATACGGGGTTACGTTTTCCATCAATTCAATTTTAACAGGTTCACCTTTAATTTTACCAAGTCCCTCAAACAATTTTGGATACTTTTCAATAATGTCATTCGATATTGCTGAAACTTTGGTATTGTCTATCTTATTCGAATTAAGTCGTACTACGTCGAATTTCTTGATATCTGGTACTCCTAACAACGGTATTCGAACTTTTTCACATGTATACATATTCAATACGTCGGTTATTTCATTACATGACACTTTGATTGCTACCAACCCTATACAGTTGATTTGTTGATCTCATTGCAGCTTTGTTTATTCCTAATGTACTCAAATGTCTCTCACCAACTACAGTCACTTCTGCTCCAGTATCAATCTTGAAAGGTACTTGTCCTACTTTGGTACGAACAACAGTCTCCCAACGATTTTGCATAAATTGTACCGACGTTTGGATACTTTCAGATTCAACCTTGTCCACCCCCTCGACACTACCCGCTGAAATACCCCCCAGAAAGAAAAGATCTAAAGGTTCATTGTTTTCTTGTTGGTGTACTCCCCCAGCCTGTTTTCCCTGACAAATTTTGCTATTCGAAAAATGGTTTGCTTTCCCACACTTTTCCACAGGGCAATTTTTCCTACTAAATTAATGGTTTCGTGAGCAAAATTTACAATTAACTCGATTCTTACCATCTCCAAATTGACGTGTTTTTTGATTGTTACTTCTCTTGTTATTGTTGTTATAAAAATCAGTATGTTGAGTTCCTACCCTGTCTACTGCAGTTCCTGAAGGTATTTGAGGTTCGAAGGGTTGACATACCAGTGGATGCTGTTTCTGCAGATTTACAAATTTCGAGTGTCTTCGCCAACGTCAAATCTCGTTCAGCCAACAGTTTCTCACGTACAACATCACTTGAAATTCCACTGATGATTCGATCTCGAAGTAAACTTGGGAAGCATTGTGGGGTATCACAAAAGTTACAATTTTTGCTCAAAAGCTTCAATTCTGTCACAAAGTCATCAAAATTTTCACCAGATTCCTGTTTTCTGGCAAAAAATTTATGTCGTTCTAATGTTTCGTTGATGACTCCCTTAGCAAATTGCTCAAGTTTGTCGATAATTGTCTCAGGATTTCTCTTCTCAGCATCAGATAAATTTAATGAATCATAAATGTTTCTTGTCTCAGAAGAAAAACAGTATCTAATAATGGCAGCTCTATATTCTGCTGGTTTTTGAGCTCCATCAGTAGTCATCCCATTTTTCTTTCCAGATTTTGAAAGCATAATGTCTATCCACAGATAAGTCAAGTGTAGGAGGTTTGAAACCACCTTTATTAGTTCCATTTCCTGCTCCTCCTTCTTCAGCCATTTCATTGAAGAACACCAAAAATTTTTGTAAAACTATAATTTTCTTCTTTTCAGCAACAATCACATGCTCGCAGCGCCATGTTCTAGAATGATTTTTTCAAGATAAGGCCCTATCTACATAACATAAACATAAGGCGGTCCGTAAGGGCCCGTTTCTACTATGATAATATATAACGCTCTATATACACCATGATACATAACACAGGGGACTTGCCAACCGGTTTTCCCTGCAACTATACCGAACTGAAGTGGAAGTCAGATCAATGAGTTCAGATTCATCCCTCTGGGATCCCTTTTGATAACATTTTCATACCTTATGAACCCAAAAAATACCTCGAGATATTAGGATGTTTTCAGCTACACAAAAAAAGAAAATAATAATTTCTTCAAAAAATGATATCGCTAGCTTGTCTTCGATCTTTCAAAATAATGAAAAATGAGACACTCCGTCGTCCTTTCTTTTTTCGTTTTCGAAAGTAATGAACACTTCATAACAGCAAAGATTTTATATAAAGTAAGATGAAAACACTAGCACACTCAGCGGATTTTGAATTTAAAAAGAATTGTTGCATAAAACAGACTGATCCTTTATAATCATAAAGGTTAGCGAGTTCAGTCAAAACACAGATTCAATCTGCAGCATCACGCTTCACTTTGTCTCAATAGATATAACTCAAATTGAAACAAACCATTGCCAAATAAACTCTCTGGTAGTTTTCGTTAACTTCTTCAAAAGAAGTAAATGCCCTATTATGCCGAATTTAAAAGACAAATTGAGTGATTTTTTCCCAAACGTGTTCCAATTAGAGCGAATTAGAGAAAAGCTCTGTTTTAATTGGGATATAAAAGCTGGGTGATTTTTCATTCATGCAAGCTGTAACCTAAAATATTAAAAAACTTACTGCTTTTTACAAGGCTTCATCATTCCTGACCAACACCGGAAACAAGCCAAGAATGGTCGTTGGAAAATCGGCAAGTACAAAACGCCTACTACCTACTACTTAATACTTACTATCTACTACTTACTACCTACTACTTACTCAGTTTGTATACTTTACAGACCAGAACTCTCCTTCGCTTGTTCGAAATCTCTATTCTAAAAAAATTGGTTTTGTAATATCTGAATGCCAACACACAAGTCTTTGCTTTATATTTACTTGAAAAAACTGTTATCTAAAAGAATATTTATCATATTTACGTAGTGAGTAAATATTCTCTTCGCCTCATATAAGTATACTGAAGTATAAAACAAAAGGCCATTATCTTGATTTTTTCTTTTTCCTAAACCTACTCTCTCTTATGACTCATATTATAAGAACTTTCCTTTTTCCTAAACATACTCCCTCTTATGACTCTTATTATAAGATGATAAGAATACACGTTTTTTTTATATAAGGAACACGTTTATAAGGAACTCGAGGCTGAAAATGGTCCAAATAATAAGGAATTGTTAAGGAACTCCTCGGGATGAAAATAATAAAAAAAGATTTAAGGAACAATAAGAGATGGTTATCCAAACTTAGTAACTATGTAAATAAGTAACTCGATAAGGAACTTTGAGGCTGAAATTCTCTGTAAAAGTAAGGAACTCCAGGCTCAGAGCAAAGTTAAGGTTCCTTATAAAAAAAACGTGTACACGTAAATGTCAAAAAAGGCTCTGTAATCAAAGACTTATAACCAAAACAAGACGTCTAACCATTGTTTTCCCTTAGTTAGATCTCATCAGGTAGCGTGTTATTGTTTTTCTAATACAATAAACTATATCTACAGGGTTTCCGCATAATTAGTGAACGAAAACAATCAATTTTGCCGCATCAGCAATACACGGATTTCATAAGTAGCTTGTTGCTACGGTTACGGTTCCGTGTGAAAATATCATGAAAATTTCGATAATGGCGGTTTAGCCAAGCGAAGCAGGCTGTGTTTCACTGGAAAGCTCAAAATGTCTTATCATTGTATTGTTATTGGTTGCAAAAATTGATCTTACAAGCTGAAGAAGTGGAAGAAAATGAACATCAATCATGTCGAAGAGCCACCTTTCCAACTTTTTCTGGTCCCAACCCTCAAAAAGCACCCAGAGAAAAGGTCAATCTGGAGGAGAAACATTAATCGTTTGGCTCCAGGATCAAAGAATAAACTTCTGGACCCAAGTAAGGATGCAAGGGTTTGCAGTGAACATTTTGTTGATGAAAGTCCTACAGAGCAGCATCCTTATCCAACGAAGAACATGGGCTATGACTTTGAAAAGAGGAGCAAAAGATTTAACAGTGAGTCTCTGCCATCATCTTCATCATCTCTACTACCCACTTGTACAAAAAGAAGAAAATCATCTCTTGATTTATCAGAAAAACATCAACCTGATCCTGAATTGAAAACGGAAATGATTTGCGAAACTGTTGTCTTTCCACATCGAAAAAAGTAGCAAAGTGATTGTTGCATATCGCCACTTGCTAAAAATCTGAGGGTGACGACTCGACGCTCTTCTGCAGAGATAGCCTTTCTGAAATGGGTGTCTTGCTTTTGAATGATCGGACCGACCAATGGTAAGAGATGCTCGAATTGTTCGGGTGACATTCGAATATACCTGACGATAATAAACAAAATAGAATAATCAATCATTAGGCTTCGTGTTATTAGGGTGGAGGGGGACAAAAATAAAGAGATCGGAACTATAGACTTATTAGGTATGTATTCCACATTAAAATAGTAGGAATGAGATTAAAATTATGCCAGATTTTTTAGGTTTAAGATTATCCGAAAATCTGAAACAAATGTAGAATGAAAAGAATGAATTAACTGAAGAAATACTCTCTATCCGAAAGTTTCGGTTCTTTAAATAAACGATGGTATTCGCCAAATTGTTTTCTTTTCAAAAATATTTTTCTAACCCAAAAAGGTTTTTTCTTCGATGCTTTCTTTGAAGATGCAATACGACGACGCCTTCTTCTAATTAGCAATAATAACAACCACTTTTTTCGTAGTTTTTCTCTCATTTCCATTTTCCGATTCAATCATGAAACTTAACACACAGTTCAATAAAAAGAGAAACGAGAGATTGTAGTGAGAACCGTTCCAGGGGGTTTGTTTGAGGCCGGCGACCGGCGATTTTCGCCGACCTCAAAGCCCAATATGAGTTCAAAGTCGCCGGCCATAAAGTCTTTTCTAGATATCCTTGATGTATGATTTTGTATGAATTTATTTTTTGTGATCATATCTTCTTGTTAATGAAAGACTTCATTTATATCATTCTCTTGAGTGTTTCTTCAAGTAAAATCACAGGCTCCTTATATTTAAAAGAATCATGATTATAACAAACTTTGAAGTGCAGAAGCTTAAAACATCACTTGAAGTATATTGCTATCTTTTACAGTAGTGTAATATTTTCTCATTCTTTCTCTCTCTGTTTACTTTTAAACATGCCTAACGTCTGCTAGCATATTCATTTTATAAGCACTTAACTTGATAATAAGGGGTTTTTTTCAATGATGTACTTTTAATAAAAACCCAAACAAGATATGTTTTTATATATATAATGTGCTTATGAAAAAAGAGTGCCAATTAATTCTAAGCAGGAGGAAACTTTTTCATTTCTTTCCTCATAATCTGATGATTTTTTTGCATGCTGATTTGAAGAAGAAGACTTTTGAAGTATATGTGCATCTTTCAATTTTTATCTACAATCCTTAAAGGTTAGTTGATTTTTTATGTCACTTCATTTAGGAAATAAAAAGAATATTTTCTCTTTTTATATTTAATGGGTAAAAGGTTGAGAATATTTTGAATTTATACACTGGACTGTGATATGCCCATCACGAGCCATTCCAATACCATTTCCCCATTTTCTATATAAGGATGGAATCTTTATGCAAATCGTGCAATTCAAGTACATTTTATCAATGTGTCAAGTGCAAGAAACCAGTTTGTAACCGTCCTTTATGTTCAAGTGGTGTTTCTGAAGAAAATGACGGATATAGTGAAGAACCACCTAAACGTGTTTCTAAGTGTAATGATTGCTCTAAAGAAGTAACTACAAATTTCTGGAACATCAACATCATCAAAAATGAAACAGTCAAATGTAATGTCATTTTTCACACGGTGAGTTAATTTTTTTTCTGGTAAAAACATAAACTTTTGAAAATGAACACCTCTTAGCTCGGATGCAATGTAATGAAAATGAAGTGTACCTTCATCGCTTTTGAATAACAATAACAGACGACCACTTTGTTTTATAGGAAAAGGGCTATCGAATCCAACGAGTCAAATAAGACAGAACCAAAACCTAAACAGAAGAAAAGTTTTGCTGAAAAAGAAAATGGACAGCCAAGTACCAAACAAACCCCAAAAGTTGCAAAAGATTCAGAGCAATCTATTCAATCCAATGAGCAGACACCAATCGGAAAAGAAAAGTAAGAAGTTTAAAATTTGAATGAGGAAATAAGAGAAATGATTACATCTTTTTGAATTGCAATTTTTTTCTCAATAATATATTCAACACGAAAAGTTGTAAAGTCTTGCTATCAATTAGAGATTTTAATGGCTATACTATATATAATACTTTAAAGTTTCTCATTATATTTTAGACTTCCTACTGAAGACAAAGACGAGGGTATGAATAGTTCACCATTAACGTTCTATGGCAAAACACAAGATGAACAACAAAAAAACTTGGCAGATATAATCACACAAAGTTGTAAGAATGCATTAGGGGAGCAGGATATCATAATTCACAATTATTATATTTGCCAGAAAAACTGTGATATAAGTGCTGAAGATAAAAGGACAATGGTAAAACATAAAAATTTTCAACATAAATGGCTTTTTGATCCATCCTTAAGCCGCTGTGCACAAACCCATATATGGTCCTTATGTTATCTCGAGGGTAAAGGAATGTTTTGCGCGTTGTGCCAAATGCATGATGGGGCTCATCTACAGTCTAAAGATACCACGTGGAACAAACAACCAAACGTTCGATATCGGCAAGAAACAATTCGTGGACATATGATTAAGGGTGCAACTTCAAAAGAAACGATGCATTCTAATTCAGCATCCAAAGAACTAATGAAATATACCTCTTTCTTTGTGAAGGAAAGTCAAAAATCTGAAAAAACTTTGAATTCATCCTACGAAAAAATCTTTACCTCCCTTTACTGGCTGTGTAAGGAAGAGATAGCTGTATCAAAAGCTGTTTCATTATTTGAGCTGGATGAGATGCTTGGAGTTGATGATATAGACTCCTTCACTACTCGAGCCCCATCAACCATAAGAAACATGATCCTTGTTCTTGCAGAAGTAGTTAAAACCAAACTGGTGGCAAAAATAAAGAAAAGTGATGGTTATGCATGTTTGGTTGATGAGGTCACTGATATATCTAACATTCAAAATCTATTAACTTTCATTAGATATTTCGATTTTGAGAAAGGAACAACCTCTACAAGTTTTGGAAGCACGTGCGATGTTTTAAATGAATCAAAAACCACCTCAGCTGATGCGCCTTCTATTTTTGAAAGTTTGAAAAATACTCTGGAGAAAGACTTAGACTTAGAACTAAAAGACATGATAGGATTTTGTTCTGATGGGGCTAGTGTAATGACAGGCAAGGATAATGGGGTTGCTGCAAGATTAAAACAGCTACCAGAATGTGCCACCTTGCTCAGTATCCACTGTATTTGCCACCGCCTGGCATTAGCATGTGGAGATGCTGGAGATAAGCTTGCTTTTATTTCCGAAATCGAGACCAACATGACACAACTGTGGGCTTTTTTCAAAAACTCTGCAAAACGTCTTAAAACCTACATCAAAATTGCAATGCAAGTGAAAGATTTTGAAAACCTTGAGGGAAAACAAAAAAGTACCATTGTGAAAAAAGTCAAAAAAGTAGTGCGAACAAGATGGTTGAGCTTAGATGCTGGTGTAGCTTCAGTTCATAAGGAATACACCTATCTGCTGCATGCTCTTAGGTCAATGAAAGAGCAAACAGATACAACAGGAGCAACAGCCACTGGGATCCTGAAGAGAATGGATAATATTAAATTCCTTGCCATCTTGTATATCCTAAGAGTGATGCTGCCTCATCTCTCAACTTTGAGTAAGACATTTCAGAGTGGAGAGCTAAACTTATCACGCATTCAACCTGCCATTGAAAAAACTATCTTCAAATTAAATGAGCACAAAAAGAATGAAAAGCCTTTAAACGATCTTAAAGAGGATTTGGCCTCACGTCACAGATTATGTGAGAAATCCTTGTCAGAAAACGATGAAAGAATGATTCGCTCTTATACAGAAAAGTATGTTAAGGCAATCACTGAAAATATCCATTCCCGCTTTCCTGAAAATGTTTTGTCTATGTTGGCAGCATTTGCAATATTTAATGCAGAAGCATTTCCAGGTGATCCAGATTCCAACGATTTCACTGTTCATGGTAAGGGTGATATCGAAACCATTGCCAAGCATTATAATGATGACGTCAAATCAGTCCAGTCAGAATGGGATGATTTTAAATTCGAAATGATTGGCATGAAAAAGAGATGGAATGAATTGAAAACTAACATTCTATCAAACAATTTAAAAATGAAGCAGACATCAACTGAGTGGACACTCAAATATATTTTAAACAACTTTGATAACTCTGAGTTTTCTCATCTAATTAAATATGCTAAAGCTGCCATCGTTGTCCCAGTAACAAAAGCTTGGCCTGAAAGAGGAGCTAGTGCAGTCAAGCGTATCAAAACTCGCATGCGAAGCACTATGAAGATTGATTTGCTCAATGCACTTCTTATGATTTCAATGAATGGCCCTAAAATTGGTACTGAGGAGGCTAAATCTATCATTCAAGAAGCGACTAGCAGATATCAATCAGAAAAGAGAAGAAATGTTCCAAGTAAAAGGTTTACGATGACTGTGAAAACGAAGGAGAAGGCTGCCCAAACAATTGTTGATGAGCCCGAACTGGAAGTCAATGAAACAATTTCTGTTGAAGAATTTGAAAGTTGTCTCGATGATGAATTGGCTAAACAATTTTTCTTTCCAACTAATGTTTCTTCGGATGATGAAGATTCTGATGAAAGTGATTTTTATGATTGATTATAATGTTTAGATTAAAATATTTTTAAAAGTAGCCCTCACAAAGAAAAAAAAGCTTTCCCCTGATAACTGCCAACAAGGACTGCCAAAAAACAATTTTAAAAAAATTGAACTAAATGAAGAATCTTTGAATATATTTATTGGTCTTAGGTGTTAGCTGAGTTTATTAAAGGTTTGCATAGTCTACTTGTTCTTTGTTTCTTTTCGTAGTATCTCAAGGTATAATTATTGGATTCTATTATTTCTTCAGTTTAGGTACATTTATTTATGTATATTTAGGTATATAATCTAATCACATATTAGGTGTATACTTTAATATTACACTTTTACCTAAAAAGTATTATTTTTTGTTTAGATTTTTCTATAGTTTTATTGCTAAAAAACGCTTTCTCAGTACTTCAAAACCGCCTGATTTCAAAATTTTCTTGCCCTTCGTGCCCAACCATGGTGGGCCCTCAGGTGACTCTCACATAGCTGTATCAGTAAAATAGTAGCCGACCTCAGACCTTCAGTCTCCTACCTTCCTAAAATTTACTGAAAACCCTGCGGTTCGTAGTTTTTCTATCGTGAAAGGGGGAAATGCGATTTGATATCATGCGCACTGTGGTTATCTCGTTCTTATCGCCAGATGAAAACCACGCTTAAGCAGGCCAACTATTATGAGCATTCAAAGTAACAAACCCACACTTTCTTCTTTTGTAAGGATGGAATACAGACATCATACCTAAATACGGAATGGTTGATTTTGATGGAGGAGAAATTTCTAGTATGGAAGATGTTTTCGATGGCATTCTGATATCCATCTACGATTTTCACAGAGAACAAGCTTGGAAGAGGTGAGGTTTAACTGTAACTTCTTTGTGTACCTTGTTCCCATTTTTCATTTTGTGGATACACATCATCTTGCCCTCTTTTTACTATGTTTTAGATGGATCTCAGCAAGCAAAAATGGTGTGACTGGTATTGCAGATGATGTTAAATGTCGGCTTAGAAGAATCGCACATGCCATCAATAAAGACCAAATGGACCAGGCCATCGCTGATATAAGATCGTGGTACTACTACACGGATAAGCTGAAAAATTGAATCGAAAGTATTTGGTTACCTGGGAAACGTAGATGGATTATTGGATGTCGTCCTAACGCTTTTATAATGTGCAACACTAACAACGGAACAGAGAGGATCAATGAAGAGCTAAAGTACGAAGATTTAGAGCGATGCACCACTTCAAGTTTGACAACAATGTTGACAACTGTTATAGATGAATTTCTAGAAAGAAGGTTTGTTTAAATATAATCATTGATGGGCTTAACACTTCTTTCTATTTTCTTCGAATTTTTGAATCTGTTCTTTATTTTCCTCCCCTCATAAAGTGGGTTGATGTTAATCCATTCCATGCTCCTTTTATCCCAGTTTTAACTAGAAAAGATGTTTTATAAAACTTCTGAAAAACATTTAAACAATGTAAAAGAAAAATTTTTGTTTCGATTTTTGGATATGAAACGTATGTGGAGCTGAATGTGAAATCTACTTCTGGTTTTAAGAGCACGACAAGAATGTGCCTCTGTATCTTCATAATCGTCCAAAGATTATTATCGATGATGTTTTAAACAAAATGGAGAAAACGTCTCCCGAAATAATCAGTTCTGTCAAGCCATTTCCATCCATTCCTCGACTTACCTAACATGTTGAAGGGTCTTTATTCCTCAGAGAAGATCAGCTACAAAGTGGACCTAGGAGATAATGACGACTTTCCTTCGTATAGAAGGAAAAGGTCACTTTGCAAGCACTTTATGGCGTTATTTAAATCCGGCTTCACTTCCTTCAACAACTTGAGCACGTTGTATCTGAAACACCCACTACACGTTCTGGACAGTGTTCTGTTTGACGGAGAGGAATTAGCCCACAATAATTTATCACTATAAATAGACGAATCGCCACCTGAGGAAACAGATGCACCTCAACCAGCAGTTTTTGAAGAGCTTCCCAAACGACGAACTGCGAAGATTCAGAAAATGTCTTTGCTTTCCAAGGCCAAGGAGCTTACAGAACTTTGCCACAACATCCAGGTTGATGATAGTATTATAAAAAATATATCTTCAGTCGGTGAAACTGGAATCGAATTAGTGCACGAACATCTGCAAGAAAAACACGAGTATCTAATACAAAGACCTGGTGGATACGGTGCAGGTTAAATTTTTATTCTTTAACACGGCGATTCTTGTTTTAGTTTTTGCCGTTCCGATTCCTTCGATTAAGAAGAAATCGGTCACGGCAAGATATTCGCGACTCACTGGAAAACTGCAAGGACAGCTAAATTTTCCGTACAAGCTGAAATTTAACTTTTCAACCGCCAACCAGTGAGGTGTTTAAAACAAAAACGGCAAATATTGCCGAAAACGGCAATTATTCTAACGGTGAAATGCTAAGTCAGCAGAAAAGTAAATCCATGAAATTTGCCGTTTTCGGCAATATCTGCCGAAAAAGCAAGTATAGCCGTTTTAGCCTAGAACACACCACTGTCAATTCAATTCGAAAAATTGAAGTATAAATCAACAAGAAAGTCAAGAAAGAGTCATTCATTGATTCAGAAAAATCTACTGTAGCAATGGATTTCAAGAAAATATTTATTGATAGCTGTGAATAGTTCAAAGCACACGTGAAGTCAAAGGTGAAGGAACACAACAACTTCAGGGTTTCTGCAGAAGATGTGGTAAAGAAAATCCAGAACTGCCCCATCTACCTTCAAATGTTTAAGTCGTGCTTTAAAGTTGGTCAAATTAAGACTTTGAGATTGAGTTTCAAGATATTCGGAGATGGTATAATTAATATTTCAATCGTTGCGCCCCTTTTTTACGCTGCTGTTGCAACGCAGGACTTAGATTGGGGAGATTTGGTTCTACCAGTATGCAACCTTCTGCCATTTTCTGAGCACACTGCTGCCGAGGAACAAAATATTCAGGTATTTGTTCCTAGCAGCTGTGATAATGATGAATTTGGGAAGGAGGCGAAGTCTCCCTCTTTGATCTTCATCCTGCGTGTCCAGATGTTCTCCCTGAAAATCGAACACCTGGGTATAGCATCAGCATGTCAAAGGGTGACAATTTCACTAGCGTCAGGGAAGGTCATGGTTTGTTGATGGGATATTTCCTGGTTGTCCGTGGTAAAAACTACAAAATAATAGAGATACAACCAGATGATGGCTGTGCTTCTATTTACCAAAAAGAAGGCTCCCGTAATATGGTCTGTGGATAGATCTTTTGAAAATAACAGTGAAAAACAGCCACTCCGTTTCCGTAAGATGATTTATCTTAGAGGTAAATTAATTTCTGTTTCTGCTTCAAGTCTGTCAACTTTTCATGGCATCGCAATCAACTTCAAAGATAGTAGAAATAAAAATTATAATCATGGCTTCATGGAACTGAGTTTTAGCTGCGCTGTATTCAACTCGCTTGGGTACTACACAAGGAACTTGGCTGTTGCGGAGGCTGATATTTTACAGTAATTGTGAAATGGGGTAAAATGCAATTAGTGGAGGACAGTAGATATTCGTAAAAAACCACTTACATACCATAATGGCGCAGTATATTCTGTGCACAAGATTTTCTTTTCTGTTTTCCGCGAAAATTGTATTATACCAAATTTGACAGCGAAAGTTTTATATTATGTATAAAGATTAGTGCTACTTAAGGACAAGCTAAGGACAAACTTAAGGCTATTGAAAGAAATACAGGGGGCTGAAGTTTAGTGACATCGCGAGGGCCAACCATGGTTTGGTCGGAGGGAGGAAATTTTGAAAATTCGAGCTCTAGATTGCTTGAAAATGCACTCAATTGTGACAATTATGACAAATTAAAAAAGAAAAACTTTGCATTTTGCAAAATAACCATTTTTGAAAAAATTATAGCCCCCCTTGCCCCCCCCCAGTTGCTACGGCACTGAAATACATATTCTTAAATAGGATTTACTTTGAAAACAAGAAACTTTCATCAATATCGTTCTTCGCCCTTTTGGTTTTCAGATTTTATTACCATGAAAGTGAGAAATTCAAGGGAGGGTAATTAATAAGCTATAATGACAAGTTTTTCTACGGAGTTGTTTTTCTAGGTCGATAGCTAAATACAGTGTAACTTAATGTTTTATTTTACAGTAGTAGTTTTTTTAGATTTTCTAGATATTTTTCAGATAGAACAAAAGGTTGCAGCTTATGTTTTTCTAAGTTTGGAACCAGTTTTAAATTAAAAACAAGAATGAGTTTTGTTTACCTCTTTTCTTTTACTCAGTTTGTTAATCAATTTTTTAAACTTAAAAAACTTTTATTTTGAATTTTCACTTTTATACTTTGTTTTCCGACTAAGGCATTGTTGTGCTAAAAGGTGCTTAGGCGCTTTATCCTATCTGCATCATATAGTGGGGGGTTGGAAGTCTGAATATGTTTTCGGGAATTTTCAGTAGGAGTTTGAGTTTAAACTTTCTATTGCTCCTCTTCACGGCAAGTTTTTAAAACTTTCTTTGTTGAGTACAAGATAAAGCGATCAATTCTTTCTATTGATAAAGTCCGCTCTGTACTAAGACTAATTTTACGATATTTTCAATCTAAAAGAAAGTGCAATTAATAAACTTGTTTAATCATGCCCTGGCCACTAAGCGAGCTCGCCAGAGTACAGATACTTACCTTATGATAAAATCATTTATCTTTTGCTTAGTGAAGATCTGACCCTTGTCTTGAAATAACAAGTATTTTGAGTTTTCTATTTACTGTATGTGTAAAGCTTGCCAAATTATGCTTAAGTGAGACTAGAAAGTAAAATTTTACTTAGAGAAAAATGAAGAAAGAAAATATTTCATGTGAAAATCACACTATTTTGAGGAAAAAGGGTTTAGTAAACAGGAAATGATGAAATTTGAAATGCAGTGAAGAAATAGAAACAAATTTTTTCTTTGATAAAATACATTAATCGTAGAAATTTTAGCGAGACTAATCTTAGCGTTTTAGATAGTTTTCCCTATTTTCGCTAAAATAAATTTCGCTAAAACACGTTGAATCGACATATCGTCGCTAAAATTTATCCGAACAAAATTTTTTGAAATCGTGATACGCTAAAATAAATCCTGACTCGCTAATTATACGCTGAAATTAGTCTTGCTAAAATTTCTACGATTAAAGTAGAAGTATTTGAAACAATACCTCAATGGAACTGATTTTCAAGGGAACCAATATTCTTAAGGCCGGTGTCCACTTTCGTGCAAAGCGCGTGAAAGATTTTTTCTTAACCGTTTTTGCCTGAAGAAAAGATTACGTTATAAAAAAGTTTTGCACAAACAACAAAAAGTTGAAGGAAGTTTAACTTTTTTCAACGGTTACGCGGTTAGTGTAAAACGCAGGTCACAGGTCAACAAAGTGCAGACCGGAAAAAAGATAATACAATCATATCATAACGCATTAAATTACAAAAAGGTAATACATGTTATTTAGATATTATAAAATGACATTGAATAGAAAAACAGCCTAGTGACACAAATATATTGACAGAATCACAAAATATCATGTCTTACAAGAGAAAAACACCAAAAATATTTAGCATACCGAATGTGATGATAACAATATGGCTGGATATAAAATTACACCAATCAGAAGCTCGTGAGTTCTCTGAGAAGGTAGTTTTAGAGCGATGTGTTTTATTATATGTATGTAACCATCATATAACATTACAATATGTAATATACCTGTTATATGTATAATATGGTTTCAAATATTTTCTGGTCTGCGTTATACACGGTGCAAACTGTGAAAGATCGATAAAAGCACATGGTTAAATTTTGATGTTTGAAATGGTTTTATATGGATGAAATTGCTTGATAATTATGTTTTTGATAATTCTTTGTGTTTTCCAAACATTTTCCTATGCAATGGCATTGATTAGAGTCAACCTGTCATCACTGACCTGTGACCTGCGACCTGTGACCTGTGACCTGCGTTTTACACTAACCGACCGTTACGTCAATTTTGACTAATGGAATTGCTTCTTTTTCGATCAAGCAATGACATTACAAATAACGTTGAAAAGTTTTGTGCAAAGTGGACACTGGGATTTACACTTTCTACAGATTTCTAACAAAAATGCACAAATTAGAATTGAATGTCTCAATTTTATTGGCAAAACTAGTCCCTGTGAAAAATAGAAAATTTATTTTAACTAAACAGTAATCGAAGATACGATCAGTTTCTTTCTTCGTTATCATCATCAGACTCATCAAACTCCATTAGTGGGTGGCCCGGATAAAAAGGACAGTTCTTATTCTTCGTGTTATGCCCAAAGTGTTTACACCTACTACATTGTACCTTGCACTCTCTTGATTGATATACACTTTCTAGATAGTAAAACTGCTTCAATCTCAAAATTCTTACGATGGTCTCAATCCTGTCTTTATCTAGATTAGTACCGGCTAATTCCAAAGTTTTGATTTTCTTGTCGAGATGCTCTCCTGCATTACAGTTAAAATAGCCATAGCCAAAACCTAGCTTTCCCCCAAAACTTCATAAATTCATGAACATATTCTCTGAGAATATGAAGATATGGCTTTCGACCGGTACATTTTCCTAATGAGTAGCGCTTAAATGTTTGGAAAAACTCTTCTGCCCTTGCCTTAAAACTATTACATCTGATTTGATCAAACGTGGTTGACCGAATGTCACGAGCCAAATCATGGAACAGCCTATACAATGTTATGACTTTTGCTATCAACGCTTTCATCTTTCTTCAAAAAAACTTCAGCAAATACTTCTATGTTGTGCTTCAGCTGCTTGCAGTCTTGCCCGATCATTTTCAACGTTGTACTCCCATCATAATACTTTTTCTTGCTGAAATTATAGAACTTTCATTTTAAGCGTTTTTCATACACAAAGTTAACGCTGGTCTCCACTTATAAACCTTTTTCGCCTACGCAACAAAATAAAAAAAGTTGAATTTAGTTCAGTCATAAATTTATTGTGTGCTTTGTGTGAAAGTGGAAAGATGCCTTTATATTAGAGGGTTAAGCAAGAAGCCATCTATTACGTACGGAATCTATTTATGTGAGTTTTTAGACTGGATCCGAGGCGTTTTAGCCTGATTCCTAACGCTTCACGGCATAGAGAAAAAAGAGGTTAAGCAAAAAAGGTGATCTATTACGTATGACGTAATGTTTATTTTTCCATATCTCACTTTCGGCCCCAACTTCTAAAATTTTCTTCTTCTTTTTTTATTTTCCAGTTTTCTTGTTAGTGGCTTGGTCTATAAAATCCCCTTACTTTCAATTTTAATCTAGACAAGCATATAGTCAGAGTATTCTAATACTTTTACTATTATTCAACATTTTAGTAAACAAAAATATGTCTATGGCTTATCATTTCAATGATAATATAATATCATGACTTAACATTGCAAAAATATATATAATTTCATAACTTAATTCCTAGTTTTATAGGTACCAATCAAAAATTAATGCTTTATTTATAAACAAAAAAATAATCTGTAAGAGCATAGTGTACAGCTATGTCATCCTTATTTAGCTGAATTTCTATGAATATTGCTTCACCATTACCAATAAAAACATTCTTATAAAAAAGTGTGCAAACCCAGTCTTGTGTTTCATACCTGGCAGGCATTTGAAATTGAAAAAATAAATAAAGATTTCTTCTGTTATGCTTTGGCAGGTGGAGGGGTAAATTTCTTTGAGCTTATGGCAGAGCAGTCTTTTTCTTTGTGTTTGTTGCTTTGCTTTGACATATTATAACTTTGGCTTCTTCGCACTTGATGGTGGCACCACAGAAACACTGAAAAACATGAAAAGAAATATGGTTACATGCTTTTTTGGTTTGATGCTGTTCATTGTAATGGTTACTTTGGATGTATTTGGACTTTCAGAGCATCTGTGCAAAGGATTGGTGTAACAAACACAAGAAAAATATTGTGTATCTTAAAGGATGGATTGCTCTAGTTTCTGAGAAAGTGAAGAAGAAAATTGAAAGTTTGAAAAGCAACAATAAAGCTAAACCTTGCATTTCTGTTTTAAATTCAAATGGTGGTCGCGAAGCTCTTATTGAACTTCAGAAACGGTTTGTCATCTGCCCTATTGATAAAGCTGCAAGTAATATAGCCTTTGTTTGTAAGAGATTTTATGCTCAAGTTTTGGTTAAAGAACTCGGATTAGATGGGATTGAGGGTTGTGCCACTTATGAGAAAATCTTTGAGCCAGTTACGGACATTATAGAGAGGGATATTAAAACTTTGAATGAAAATTTCTGCATTAAAGTACCAGAGGAAAATGAAAAATTACCACACATCTATTGGATGCCTAAATTACATAAAAATCCAATAAAGTTTAGGTTTATTATAGCTGCCCCTTGCTGTTCCATCAAGCCGCTTTCTAAAGCAATTACAAAAATTCTGAAATTATTCTTTCGTCAGATAGAAAACTATAATGCTAAATCTTTTTTCTATTCAAGTGTCAAAACATTTTGGGTTATTCAAAACAATGCTGATGTTATCAAATGCATTAACAAATTGAACAAGAGAGGTTCTTTTAGATGTATGGCCACATTTGACTTTTCAACCCTTTATACCAAAATTCCACACGAAAGTTTACTTGATGTGTTGAACACTCTTTCTGATTTTTGTTTTCAAGGAGGTGCTAATGATGTGATTTCTGTTTCTGGTACTAGTGCAAGATGGGTGACAAAGAAAAGTAATGCCGGCGTAAAATTCTCAAAAGATCTTTTCAAGGAGACCCTCTCATATCTTATGGGGAATTGTTATTTCACTTTTGGGGTTACTATTTTTCGTCAGATCATTGGGATACCGATGGGGTCGGACCCAGCCCCATTTATGGCTAATCTTTTCCTTTATCATTTTGAGTCGAATTGGATCAAGAGCTTGAAAAAAGAAAATCTTCAAAAAGCCAGACGATTTAGCAACACATTTCGTTTTATAGATGACCTTCTTACCATCAACGATAACAATCTCTTCTTGGAAAATTTTGAGTCAATTTATCCTCCAGAATTAAAATTAAATCTTGAAAGTTCTGGTGATCGAATTACTTTTTTAGACATTGAATTGAGAAACATCAACGGTCGTCTAGATGTTGGACTTTTTGATAAAAGGGACAGTTTTTCCTTTGAGATTGTACGTCTTCCTTTTTGCACTAGTAATTTGCCTTCAACCATGTTTTACTCTTGTTTTGGTGCTGAAATCAAGTGCTTTGAAACAAGGCGGAAAAGTCTTTCGTTTACAAAAGACATTGAAAAAAATATATGGACGCCAGCAGGTATTCCATTCCCTTGCTAGCAATATAACACTATTCTTAGAAAGTCTTCTCTAGTTTTATTTAATTATCATCATCATCTAAAACATTTATCGGATTTGTCGTTTTATTTTAACATTTTTAGTTTGAAAATTGTGAATGTCTCGTTTGAACTTATTAGAAAGTCTAGTGGTTGGTAGCGCTCCGCTTGTTTGCAAGATATGTGAATTGGCGACTCACATTAGTAAAAATTAGGTTAAAGAAGTTCACACGTATTGATATAAATTTGTGTGTTTT
Organism: Clytia hemisphaerica; assembly: GCF_902728285.1. NCBI lineage: Eukaryota > Metazoa > Cnidaria > Hydrozoa > Leptothecata > Clytiidae > Clytia > Clytia hemisphaerica. Next base: position 742,456 of record NW_027103309.1, read on the forward strand.
TCGTTTGAAGTCCTAATTTCCTTCTTCTTTTTCTACAGTACGGCCACCGCTAAATTTGTAGATTTATATTTATTGTTTGTCTATTGTAAGATTGTTTATTTGTGGGTTGTTACTTTTTGGTTTTTTGTTTTTATTTTTTTATTGTTGTTGGTTTTAAGGTTTGTCGCTGTTTTGTTTTGTTGGTTTTCAACTTTTGTCCTTGTTGCGTTAAGTTGGTGAAAATGATTTCTCGCGCAGTTTGAATGTTTTTGATTTTTAGTTTGACACGAATTTTAATTAGCTTTTTCAGATATAAAAAGCAAGATAAAAAAGAGAAGAAAAACAAAAGAACCAGAAAGACACTTCTGTTTGTTTTGGTTTGATAAAAAAAGTTAGCAAAGCTTATTTTATTACACTTACATCTTGACCTTCTTTTGTGCAATAAATCCTTTCACTTTGTATGCATCATAGTTTCCATAGTTAAGATTCAAAAAATTTCTTCTGTTTTTAGTTTTCTCAGCTCAAACTTGTCAGTAATCAAAAAAAAATTACCAAAGTTTCTTTTCTGTTTACATTTTTTAGGGTGATTTTTGATCCTAAACGATTCAGCCCAATCTCCGTAAGGTAAATTTCCCGTGGATCATGCTTATATCCTAATCGATATCTATTACGTGAGGTTGGAGAATTTCACGCAATACCCCCCAAAATACGACGTACAGGTAAAATTTCACGGGACAGAGTTAGCCTTGAGACTTGGGCTCTAGCCCGCGAAAAACTCACGTAATTGTATAGTCCCGCATGTATATAGAACCTTATATCTCCATCATAGTTTATATTTAGGGTAGTGTGACACTGGAAAATATATCATTAGAATACAACTTATACATGGTGTCAGAAGTGGGATGAAACCTCATTTTAAAACTGAAAATACACAAGCTGTAAAGAAGAAGACACTACCCATCCAATCTACAAACAAGCCTGGTAAGCCCACATCACACCTTACGTGAGTGAATTCAAACATTTCATTCGCTGTATAACGAGACTCTTTGGTTTTGCTGTTGTCGCACACAAAACATCACTTCAACAAATCGAACACATATCTCAGAAATCGAGAGATAAACATTCTAATACGTATTTTATAAACATTCTCATACGTATTTTATGATTGAGAGTAAACAGGAACTCACTTGCAGAACGTTAAACTTGCTCATTTCACACAAAATTTTAGTAGACATTGAACCGTTATTATAAACATCTCGACCTTCCTCCATCCATCCGTGGACGAACCACCATTATTCACGAAGATAAAAAATGTCAACAAACCCGAGCAACGACGCCATGCCGCCAGCCGCCCCCACCTCGTCGATATTACGGAGATAATGGCACAACAGCTTCAAATTCAACAACAACTTGCAAATCTCATGACTCAATTTGCTAACCCGCAACCCCAAAATGGACCGCCACATCGCAGCTCGAAGCCAACCCGACCAACAATCGAAGCAGACAGCTCAGATAACGGATGGATTATCTTCGAAGATTCATGGTCACGATACAAAGAAATGGCCAAACTCAATAACCAAGCTGAGATTCGAAACGAGCTGCGATCCACATGCTCATCGAAGGTAAATGAAATGCTTTTTAACTTTGTGGGACCAGAAGTCCTCAGTACCGCTAGCGAGGCCGACCTCCTCAAGTTTATCAAATCTGTAGCCGTTAAGACTGTTTATCCAGAGGTGTATAGAAAGCAATTTTTCAACCTTCGACAAAGTGACTGTGAGAGCGTGACATCATTCATCTCGCGTCTCAAAGCACAAGCCATTAGCCACATTCCGTAAAAGGGCCTGGTAACTAGCTGTACGGACTTTTTCGATGATATGCGTCATCTTGCGAAAATTCCTAACCAAAACAAGTAAAGATTGAGAGGAAAAGTATAGAGAAGACTGAAATTTTTAGCAGATTGGAGTTGTTTTCACAATCCACAATGAAAAGTAGCTGCAGTTCCAGCTTGTGTTTTTGTGAAAGACTCTAATGGTAACCCTATTAAATTCCATCGTTTGCCAAAGGATCCTGAATTGTGAAAACAGTACAAAAAACTTTTCAAAACAGAAGGATTTGGAAATTTGATGTCATATGTTCTGACCATTGGAGTTTGTTTCAGATCATCTTCTAATGATTTACCAGATGTTATAGTTCCTGAATCCCAATACAAACTGATCAAGAAAATTAAGTATGAACGAGTAAAGAAGCATTGGGTTTTTTATCTGGAATTATATCAGTTTTAAGAACAATGCTATGGAGAAAATGAGCAAGCAGTACATAATCGAAACCCCAACAACAACAACCAGGAGGTTGACCATCAGGAGATTTCTTTTGATAGTTCCTCACTTAGCTTTGTTTTGGTTTTGGTCTTGGCTTTGTTGAACACTTTACTTACAGCTCGATGTTTAATAGCAAATAGGACACACGAAGGGTACAAACACATCAAAGGTCATGCTTCAAGGATGAGGTCGCATAAGACATTATTTATGTGCTGGCTTGAAAATTAATGCCAATAATGGATGTGTTTATAGAACTGAATTCTGAAGTTCATAAAAAAATTACATATACAAACAATATCCTCAAGATTATTGCAGTCAATCAGTCAATCACGGTATGAATTCTCCACCCCTAGTTTTGAATTCAGGATGTCTATTATATTATTTTCATTTGCTTAGTCGTAAAACTTTGCATACAATTCAATCCCACTGTACTGTGGACTACTGAGACAGCGAGATTGAGCCTATGGACACTAATCAAATTGCAATATGGGATTTACAGTTAAATGACATTTTTTTGTATGGAACTCTTGGAATTCAAGATTGCAAAATAAATTTCAAAAAGGACAAAATATTTTTTTTTATCCCGCATCAGTAAGATTCTAACGATTTCATTGGTCAAAAGACATCACGTGGAGGTGGGATATATACCGTATCTGTCTCCCTCACGTTCGATTGAGAAAAAAAAGAAGACATTGCATATTGACGAATGTGCTTTCGAATGTTTTGATCAAAATTCGAATGTTTTGTTTTGAAAATAATTGAAATCGAAATTGAAATGGTCGGGGTTGAGAAAGTCAACTAACAGAAAATCTTCAAAGTTATTTTGATTTTTACTTTTCTTGAGTTTGTATGGATACAGCACGACTTTTAATTGCGATGTTATAAAATGCAACTTTCATGGATCCCACTTTCACTGTTTGATTTACTTTGTAGCTCTTTGATGTAAGTATCTACTTGATGGATACTTCTGAATTTTGTTCGTGCTTTTGGAAAAGATGAAGGGACTTCAACGGGATAAATCCGTTGCACGGTCGTCTCGAGGTGGGATACGGAATATACAGGGATCAGTAAAACCGTATTGGGACTCGGCAAGCCTCGCCACCAATACGGTTTTACTGACCCTGTATATCCCGTATCCCACCTCGAGAAGACCGTGTAACTAATAGTATCAACAAGAATTTCTATTTGGTGGAATTGTTTGTAATATATTTGTAGGTATATATGTAATATCTTTAAAATATAATTCATGGAAAATATTTTATGACTCTGTATGACTTCAAATATTAAAAAAAAACAAATTTGAAAGAAGATCTTTCTCACTCTATACTGCCCTATTTACACACTTTTCTTGTTATACAAAGTACAGTAATAGATAAAACTGTCAAATTTTTTTTGCTCTTTTGCTGTTTGCTTTTCATTAAATATTTATATGGTTTCTCTTTTATTTGGTCTTGTTATTATCATCGGTATTATACAGAGAAAAGAACGATTTTGTTTAAATTTATACTGTACTGAAAATTAATGGTTTTTATGAGAGAAAGCAAAGGACACACTTTTCATACTAATTCCGACTAAAATTTTAATGTAAACCTGATAAAAAGGTTTAGTTTTTGCATGGTACCCTCAAAATCCTAGATCCGCCCCTGATTCCCCAGCTTCTTCTTTGCTAAATCTGTTTATTTTTCTTATACTGTAGTGCTCAGATTTCCTCAGATCCATAAGCCGCCTAACTGAGAACGAAAGTCAAATCTACCATTTTGAAAAATTTATCCCTACACGCCAATTCGACCGCGTCCGCGGAATGTGGCTAATGCTAGGCGATTTTAAAACGAACGGAAGTTGTGAATCCGATGATTGCTCCCCATCCTACGCCTCCGATATGATCCGCTCCCAATTAATCGCTGGCATACGCAACCCAACCCATCAATCCAAAATATTAACAGAAATCGCATCTTTGCAAACACTTGAAGATTTGACAACCCGTCTTCTTGCCCTTGAAGCCACAGATCGCGCATCAACCCAATTCAGATCACCGTTCGAGAATACCCCATCCGACGTCGCATATGTCAAATCGTCGTCATTCAAGCCGAGAAGACCAACCGACCAAAAGAAACAATGCTCTGGATGTGGTAAACCAATGCACCCAAACGGACGCTCTACATGCCCCGCCTGGCAAAAAGTCTGTCATAAATGCAAGAAACCAAACCATTTCGCGAACGTCTGTCGCAGCCCCTCATCAACATTCGTCGCACCTATTAGTGAAGACCCGGAACCAACTGTCTCACATCTATCATCGATCAACGCCAACCCCATCTGACTATATGGTATCCCACACGGAAATTTGACAAACGGACATTTACAAAAACAACCACCCGAACCCTCCCCAGGGCTGGACATTGAAATAAATATTATATATCCCAGCCTACCGACAAATACGTAAGACCGAAAAAAAATTACCGCACAGACCACAAACATTTACTACAGACGCTATCGCAGACACACATTCTTCAATCCATCCCCGAAGAATGGTTGATACCAACAAAACACAAACTAAGAGGTGTTGATAATAATTCCCTACCAATCAAAGGGGTGTTATTCGTCGATATCTCAACGAAAACAAGACAAACAAGTGATATTTTTATGGACCTACCTGGTTATGCATTTAACAAATATAATTGATATCTACGTGAGCATGACCGTTAAACAATCATTCAGAACACAAATAGTGACGATCTACCTTAAGGGAAGAAATTTTCGCGGGAAGAAAATTTCGCGGTTTTCGCGGATTTTGCCTAAAACCGCGAAATTAAGTTCCCGCGAAATTTTACAAAATCGTCAATCCGCGAAATTAAATTCCCGCGAAATTTAATTTATTTCACGCATTCCCCCAAATTCGTACTATTTCAAGCCTAGAACAGGTTTTTTGCTTATTTAATAACGATTTTGGCCAAAAATATCCTGCAACCGCGAAATTAAATTCCCGCGAATTTTTCAAAAATCGCTGAACCGCGAAATTAAATTCCCGCGAAAAAAAATAATTAGACCAACCGCGAAATTAAGTTCCCGCGAAAATTTCTTCCCTTAAGGTATTAAAACTAGTCATAGCTTTCACTAAATGCCCCCACATAAAGATCATGCATGCACTTATAAAGCTTTAATGCTTTAAAGATTAAACATTAAAAAATAAGCAGGAATAATTGATTGATTTAATTATTGATTGATTGGTTGATTGATTGCTTTATTGATTGATAGATTGATTTAGTGATTGATTGATTAATGTAGTGATTGATTGAGGCGTTTGCTTGAAAAAAAAATTATATTCCATTATAAAAATTACATACTTGAAGAATTCATGCAGCTTGAAAACTTAATAAAATTTAATGAAAAGCTGGAAAAGCCTCTCAAAAATATATTTAAAAAGTTGTATCATTATCTTACTGATTTTCACATCTCCTGTTTGTTTGTTTTTTCTCCTAGTTTCTTTCTTATAGCGATATATGTCATGATTATTATTCACTAAATAGACCTTTTCTAATAATGTCGCAGACATCTTAGATTGTAGGCAAAATATATGGACATACGCAGTGAATAAATCCACGAGGTAACCAATCAGAAATAGCTTGTTTTTTTTCATTGGCTGCTATATTTCAACATTTCTCTATTGCTACTTTGCCTAATAAACAATAGTCAAGAGGATACTGCATATGAAATTTATCAAAAAGTTCTGCGCCATCTTAAGTTGGGTGAAATAGAAACTCACTTATCCTAGTTAAGGCCCGGGCTCCACTAGCGTACGCTGTGATTGCACTTCTCAAGCAAAATCTTCTATGTTGTTGGTCAAAAGAAAAGTAAAGGAATGCCATTGAGGTTCATTCAGACGTACAGTCGAGAAAAGTTAAAATGCGCCTAAATTTCTTTTCAAGTGCATAGTATACTTTTTCATGGTGCAATCTTTTCTCCAAGCTGATCGCAGCGCAGACAATGAAGAGACGTGCCTTCAGGAAGCTAGACTTTTTGAGTTTATAGCTAGCGATATACTTTCCCTTTATGGTGTTTCTGTATGACTGTCTGTGTACCTAGTCTAACCACCGTTAAATGCTTTCGGGAAGGTCTCTCCTAACTTAGAAAGCCAGAATTTGGAGCTATTTCACCAAAGCACTGGAGCGAAAGTTATTTAGGCTATCACAATTGCATGAAAAAGTTCAACGTGCGCATGTAAAGTTGAAAAAGATTTACCACACTGAAAAGACGTATAAAACACTCTAAGTGAGGTAAATTATTTTGAAGAACAAAAGAAAAAGTCAACCACGTTTGGATTCAACTTTACATATGCGTACATTCAACTTTTTTGTACTTTGCCGGTTGTTTTACTAAGTTAAGAAGGACTTTCTCGAGTTACGACCATATGATGGTATAGAAAGCTCAAGAAGCCCTATAAACAATAAAGGTAGTTATCAATAAAATGACAGACAAAAATAAATTAGAGTTTGAACTGGTTTGAACAAAAATATCAAATATACATTTGAAAACTTAAGCAAATTTCTTTAAAGATTCCGGAAAAAGAATTGAAATCATTGCTGAAGTGAACTTCTGACTAAATTACAGTAGTTAGTATTCAGTTTCAAAGACAAGAAACAAAATTTGACATACAAAACACTTTTTCTAGTCAATGAATCAGCTCATCATCATCATAACCAGTCTGCCATTTTATTTGTTTTGATTTGCACAAGTAATATTGTAATACGTGTTATATCATACACTGTTTTGATTTGCATTTATAACACTCGCTTCAGCTTTTCAAAGCTAAATCAAAACTAAAATTGTAATATGTAATAATAATAATACCATATAACGTAATATGAAAATATGTATACTACCGTCCCGGAAAAAAAACCGAACATTTACGGAAGAGACTAACTACGGGGATGCTTGCGCGACAAGACAACAATTTTCGAGAGTCCAGTCCAATATCTATGCGTGAAACTATGAGTGCCTCCTCGTCGCTACGCTCCTGCGGGGGCAATTAGTCGTTTGTTTCTTATAAAAAAACGTTTAGAAACCAAAATTTCATGCTCTTGAAATAATCTTTCATATTCAAGACTTCGTGAGCAAAAAAAACATCTTTCTCATTAAAAAATTGAGTAATTTGGCTAAGAACATTGATGTATGCTTATTAATAGTGATTCTTATAAATAAAGATGCGTTGTTTTAGCTGAAAATTTTTTTTTTACAAAAATCAGCTTGAGCCATCTTTTACC
>NW_027103309.1:751127-757599 GCF_902728285.1 Clytia hemisphaerica
TTTCAGAAAGACTAGATTCTGAAGTTTTTAGGCCAACGTAAGAAGTTATATTTACAAAATAATCGTTAAAAGTTTGAGCTATAGTAGTCTCATCATCTATCAATTCATTAGGTTTATTTGAATCTTCAAGCAAGAAGATTTTTTCGTGATGTTGGACCTTCTTGGAAAAATATGGTTTTGCGGATTTCCAAAAGTTTTCTGATGTCCCTAAATCACGAAAATACTTTCTTTTTGCTTTTCTATTCAAATTTACAATATAATTTTTTTGTTTACGATATAAATTTTTGTAGAAGGGGTTTCCGGTCTTATTAGCTTTATTTTTGTAGAATGAGCGAACCATGATTGCTTTTCGCACAGCTTTAGTTATATGGGGCTTTTGGTTCCCCCTGATGGTTCGCTTTTTCATTGGTGCATGAGCATCAAGAATATTTTCAAAGGTGTTGCTAAAGGATTCAAAATCCTGGAAATCGCAATCGAGGTTTTGAGAAAGATCTGACCGGAAACACGCTTCATCAAATTTTCTAAAAGATCTATATTCTATTATCTTTGGAGGAGCTTTTTTAAAACTAGCTTTGAACATGCTGTAAATCAGATGGTGGTAGTCACTGATTCCTGTTTCATAGGACCCGGTATTTTTGAAGCAAAGAGGTCGATTTGTTAGAATCAGATCAATGCATCTACCCTTTTCTGACTTAAAGCATGTTGGATTTTTAATCAAATTTTTCAATGAAAATGAGTCTAGAAAATTTGACATATTTTTATCAGATATCTCCTCATTAAAATCACCAAAAATTAAAAAAATTTCATACGAAGCACCGTAATGATCGAAAACTTTGGTTAACTCCTCAAGAAAAGGCTTAAGTTTTTGTAGTCTTGGATTTCGATAGATTGAAAGGATAAGCCATTTGGACTTTCTTAGATTTAATTCCAGTGCATTCGATTCCTGGCGAGAGTAATTTATGACTGAGTTGACGAAGTGGGAGGTGGTCTTTTACATAAAGCAAAAGACCTCCACTGTTTTTTGAGAAATCGAGTCTTATTGGCTTTTTAAATCCTTCGACAAGAAGTTTAGATTCCGGAAAAAAGGAGTCAAGCTTTGTCTTAGCCTGGATATCCAGGCTGTAAACTATTTCACAGTCTAGTTTTTGATATTTTTATGTTCTGGTTTACAGCCTGGTCTCCCTAGAGCGATTTGCATTCTCTTTAAGAGAATGCAGTCCGCTTGCTTGCGCTCACTTTGCTAAAGCCGTAAGGGCCAGTCTACACAGCGCGGAGCAATTCTAAAGCAAAAATAGGATAGTCCTCCAGTTTCTAGTGAAGATAGGGCTTTCTGTTACATGAAAACATGAAAAAGAAGAAAACAGAGGCAAGTTCATTTTCCAAGAAAACATGGTTGGTCATGATAATGCATGCAAACTTTTTTATGGACTTTGGTGTAATCTTTGGATGTTTTAAATAGTTTTAGATCTTGTAAGACTGCTTTTTATTAAGTTCTGTTTTGCTGCCCTGGGTTGGCTAGGAAAGTTTTGGAAACATGGGTTTGCACTTTCATTCTCTAGGGAGACCAAGCTCTATAATTTTAGAACTTTGCATGTTGAGGTAATTTTTGTTTTTTCTAAAATTTTGAGCTTGGATATCCAGGCTAGCTTTGTCTCTGTGATGCATAGTATGTCTACGTTTGGTAAAATTATATTTTTAACGTCTTTTCTTTTATTTCTTAAAGAGTTAATATTCAAATAGGAGAATAAGATACCACTTTCTTTTTTCAAATGTTCCAAAGGATTGGAAAAGATTTTCTTACCATCGAGGTTTGGTCCTGGGTCATGCAGTTCCCATCAGCAATTTATCATATTCTGAAGGTTCTTTTCTAGTTCATTCGTCCCACTGATGTTTAGGTGAAGACGACTTTTATTTAGATGTTCACGAGGATCAATACCACTATTGTCCATATAACCAATATTGCATTAATTACATTTCCTTTTCAAAATTTCATTTACTTCGACAACCTTTACATTGAGATTATCCCCTCTCGACACAATACCAGATACAACCACAATCGTATTTTCACTCGCACTGCTTACCGATGTCGCTAGTTCAATAATATTATCCGATATTTCTTCCGGCTCTTTGGATTTAAGATCGTTTGTTCCGCAATGTAGAATCAATCGTAAAAGGGGTTACGCACGGAGAACGAGTCTCGTGTTCGCAAAGCGAAATGATTCTATAGACGCCTCAAGCCCACACTAGTTATGTAAGAAGAGGTGAAGGCTATCAATCCGCTGCTCAAGTCAAAAGAATATCGTACTCTTTTTCCGAAAATCCCAAACCCCAAACAAATTCCGAAAATCCAAAATTTCATAAATCTAAAAATTACAACTTAAAACGGATCAAATCAAAACTCAAAATACTGTGAATCTTGTGATGAGGACGTCATTTTGGCCCTAAATGTCGTCACCGCGAAAGGGTAGTAAATTTTTAACTTTACTGAAATAAAATCGATTTCTAATTGATCCGATAGATTCTATCTATCGATGATTACCAATCCAATGAAGACTCAATAAGTAATAGTTATCGCATGACTTTGAGTGCAATACGAGAAATAATTTACGAGCGAGGCGAACCTTTTTATTCAACGTAAAATTTAATAGATTTAGTCTATTTACAGAAAGTTAAAAAAAGAAAAATAACTCGGATAGTTAAAGGAAGCACAATTTCCCGAGTTAGAAAATCAAAAATAACTCGGAAAAATAAAGAAAGCAAAAATTCCAAAGTTAAAAAATGAAAAATCGAGTGAAAAATAACTTCCGGGTCTCTAGATAATTTCGAATGTTTTTGTTCGAAAATCTTGTTAGATTCGAATTTAAGATTTGAACAAAAACATTCGACTGAAGTTCCCGCTGAAATTATGCACATCAAAATAAAGAAAAAGTTTGTCACGACCCTGCCTATGCCCCGGACAGTCCGGGGCAAATGTCTGGGGTCTGAAAAAAATAACTTTTTCCCCGGACCTACGTCCGGGGCTCCAATTTTTTATAAACTAGGCAAGGTTAATAAATTAATTAAAAATAAAAAAACTAACTTTACTTACCTTTCTCTGTCTGATCAGGATCCATTTTTCAGCTTTCGGTTAGATTTTAGAATTTGATTGCTGAACAAACCACGCTTGAGATTTAAGGTTCAAATACAGACCTCACACACGAAACGCCAAAATCAGGACATTACAAGATCTTTTGGAAGACGGCGTTTGTCCACGGAAGAATATTTCAATGAATTAGAAAAAAGCCCGCGCGGTCAGCGATTCTATAAAAAGCGACCGCGCGGGCTGTCTGGGGCGTCCCGGGTATTCTCTCAAAAACAAATAATACGGACCCCGGGCACGCATCAAAAAAAACCCCGGACTGTCCGGGGCATAGGCAGGGTCGTAGTTTGTCATCCAGAAGCTTCAAAATAAATGCAGCAGCTTTTTCAGAGATGTGAAATGATTATACATTACTATACACAGAAAAAGAAGATGTATTGTATTTTTCGATTGAGAAGAAATTCTTCATTATTGCGTTTCTCTATCAGATTGATAACACTTTTCGATGTTTTTGTTTCGATGCATAGATGAGAAAATGCATACTGGTTTAAGCCATTAATAGTCTGAAACAACATTTTTGCAACAGAAACTAATTGGGGCGAACTTTTCGACTTTAACTATCGTCAAGCTGTAAACGTGTCGAATTTTCGAAGTAATGAAGTGTTGATTGTTGAAGAATTGATGCTGAAAAGTCAAAGACACAGTTTTGTGGAGGATTGAGAGACAAAAATCCCTCGTTTCTTACCTGGTTTAATCAAAGACATTGAAATTCCCTTGTTTTGTTAAGGAAAATATTCTTGACAAGTATTAAAGAATTTCAAGTTTTTATGGCATGCATTGATAAAAAGAACTGAAAGTGGCGAAAGCTGAATTTATTTGCTTTGGATCGTGTCACGTGTGTGTCGAGTAGTTTTGTAATAATTTCTATGTATTCCATCAGTTTTAATTTGACTGACTGTGACTTTTTGGAAAGAATGGAGTAAGAGCTCATCAAAAAATAGTTTTTTTACGTTTTTCCATTATTTATTCCGAGAGTTCATTTCTTTTCGGCTGTTTTGTTTTGATTTTCTCACGCTGCTTACCCAAATGTTAACCAATTTTTATTTAAAGTCGTCCTAAGGCCTCATAACACCCCTCTCTCAATGCATTCTTGATAAATTTTCCGATCCAAAGAGGGGTTAGCCATTTCCAAACTCCTTTCCAATTCCATCTTATTCCCCATAAAATTCCCGATAGAATGAGGGGTCAACGACCTCCCAATTCCTTTCCAATCTCGAGTTAGCGCATTTCTTTTGTTTTGATGACGTCATCAGCTGAAAATGGCTAAAAATTCAGCCGAATTTGAAAGTCCTACTCAAGCCTTATAAACCCTTTCATCTCATTCCCCATAAAACTCCCGATAGAATGAGGGGTCAATGAGCTCTCCACTCTTATTCAAACTCGAGATATCGCATTTTGAAGTTTTTCCCAAACCCGTGACGTCAGTGGGTCCTTTTACCCCTAATGTTGTCAACAGTCAATTCGCGAATTTTGAAATTTTTGCGGTCAACAGGTACCTTATGCCCCAAGGGTCCCAAAAAAACAAAAAACGTCAATTTTTTCCAAGGGAAAGTGGGTTTTTAAATTTGCGAAAGATTGACACTGCAACGACTTCTTCTTAGAAAACGCTAATTTTCACGAAATTTTCAAAGTTGAAACATTCCAGAGGCTATACATGGTGGAATAGCGGCTAGACGAAAAAAAAGGTGAAAATCCATTTTTAGGGCCCGCATATCATTGAAATTTTGTAAATTTTGCTTACGCGCATGCGTTTGCCAAAAGAGTCGCACTCCGCTCGCTTACGCTCGCTCCGTGCGTAATTAGCATGTCAGGCTTTTGTTCTAGAGTCGGCTTTAGGTAGTGTTGCATGCAAGTTGTTTTGGCACCCGGAAACGTCTTGACAACCACTTTTTTGTCTTCGTTTGACAGTTTGTACCCTTTTACATGTTTTATCATTGAATCACCGATTATTGCGACTACTTGTTTGTTGTTATTGCTATTTCTACTTTGTGTTTTATTTCCACGAGATTTACGTTTTGTTACGTTTTCATTTTGTGAAGGTGTAATAAAAATGTCATTTTCTTACTCGTTTGCGTTTTCTTCTATTAAAAGCCCGTTATATCGATTGTTAAAAGTAATTGAGCTTTTTTCAGTTTGATCTTTCTTGATAGCTTTCATAGGATTTTTTGGTTGTAGAAAAATATCACTAGGAGCGTCTTTTTTGTTTTGATGCGAAAGTTCAGGATTTTCGTTAACAAGAGTGTAAATGAGATCGTCTTTATTTTCGATTTGTTTTCTGAGGAAACCAATCTCATTTTTCAAGTGATTCAAATATTCGTTATCTCCTTTTTCTGGATACTGTCTAAATTTTAAGTTTTGATCAATTTTAAGTTGCTTAAGTTCACTGGTTACTGTTCTTGTGATGAAGGATTTTACTTCCTCCATAATTTCCTTTTTCAAGTTGTTTGTCTGTGCATTGAAAAATTGTTCGTCAATATAAGCTTCAGTATTCCTGATCTCTTTCTCAAAGCTGCTGTTATTTTCCATCTCGAAATGTTATACCAAAAATTGAACTTTATCTCAAGTACAACAAATAATCCAAATCTAGAAAAATTCAGTTTAAATCCAGAAGTTAAAAACAAAAATCAAAGCCAAGAATACCAAAATTCAAAAATCAAAAATCAAGTTCCATCATCAGATTTTTGACACGTCTACACTATAGTATGGTGTACTTCAGGGGTGGGTGGGTGTAAAGTTTTGAAAAATACCTTGTAGTACACATACAAGCCGCCTTCTAGTACACTGACCCCCTGTTCTAGACTATATATTTAAAAAAGGATTTTATTTATTTTGTGGATAGTGGTCCACTTTTTATATATATTTTTATCTTGTGGGATTTGGTCCGCTTTGTTGTGTTTACATTTTTGAAAAAAGATTAATGTACCTTGTTGGATTTTTTTCCTTTTTGGGATATTGGTCCGCTTTTTATATATTTTTGAAATTTTTTTTTTTACCTTGTGGGATTTGGTCGACTTTATTGTGTTTGCATGTTTGAAAATTTTTTTTCGATATCTCTACAGGAACTAGCAGTAAGTTTTATGTTCTTTGAATTATATTTTTGGACCAATATGGTTTGATTTCCTAAAGATCTCAAACAAGCGAGGGGTCCCTTTAAAAAGAGAACTCCTATTTTCACGTGCGTGGTGAGACAGGGGTGAAGACGGTCTATTAGCGAAAATATTCAGCTGACGATGCCGGAAGGGTTGTAAATTTTTCTAGACTTTTATTTCTCTATATATCATGAATGATTTTAAAACAGGTTTTCCTCTGTTCTTCCAATATACTAGTTATTTC
>NW_027103309.1:758890-779211 GCF_902728285.1 Clytia hemisphaerica
AGAAAATACTTTTATGCTTTTTCTCCGATCAATCATAAGGTACTGTTTAGAATAGGAGTAAAAAGTTCCTGTTCTAATTTTCGTTTGAAAATTTAAGGTCTTTTAGAAATAATTTATTAGTCATTAAAAATTAAAAAAAGGAGGCTTTTGACAAAAAATTGCATTAAAACCAGTCATTTTCATTTAGTTTCATCGCAAAATTTTTATCTCGTCTTCCCTGACCTTCCTTCCAGCAAAAGAATATTATTGCGCGCGCAGCGCGTATCTCGTTTGGTAAAATGTGCGCGCGATATACTAAATTGCCCTATATGGCTAAACTTTTTTGTTTCGTGCATTGCTACATGACTCTCGTGTTTCCTCAGATCGCTCCGTTTTCGCACTAAATCCTCATATTGCAGCAAAAGAACTCCTATGATTGGTTTGTTTTCCCCGTTTTCCCGCGCGTTTATTCATTTGAACCGGTTGCTAATGCCTACCTACAAAAAACTTTTTCTTCTTGCCAGCATAGTCCTTCTTCTGCTGGTTCATAGTCACACCATCATAGTCACAAGAAGAGAGTTGTCTATGGTCACACGAAGAGAGTTGTCTACACCTTCTACATGATGATTAAACTGCTGTCAGGCTGTTGCCAAACTATAACCTAGGGAAGTACCACCTTCGTACAACAACTGTTGCTCCTTCACAATTTTTCTTTGGTTTTTGTGCTTTATAAAGAGTTGAATTGGATCATGATTTTTGTGTGATTGTCACAACACAAGAAATGGTTAATGATGATGAAGTTTTCTTATTATATCTTCCTGTTGAAAAAAACAGCAGGATGGTATTGTCAACTTTCAGAACAAACTAACTGCACTTTTGCCTGTATATTTACATAAATTGTGGTGACAAGGCATCAAGTGACTGAATAATTTGCCTGGTGGATAAATCTGAAAAAGAAAACACTGACTGTCAGCATCAAAGAAGAATCGTTTATGGTCCTTTGTTTCCAAGTTATCCAAGTAAGTAAGTATAAAAATTTGAACCTGGGAGTGAAATTGACTGATTGTCAATTGTTGATGATTGAATTTTACTTGGTGCTTCTTCTACATATACAACAATAATGACTCATCCAGTCATCTGGTAAGTGAAACCTCTTTGTGAGGGAAATTCTATAGCGGCCAATTTACAAATTTTAAAGAGCTGACAACCCGAACGTACACAACGCTCACGGGATACGACCAACGAGAAACGTTAACTTCTGAAAAAGTTAGCTAATCCCATTGAATATGGATGTAGACAATTAAAAATCACCTCACATCTATACACAAACACTTTTATCGCAAACTTTGAAATTATCTTCCGCTTGTGATTGAAATGTGGAAAACTTTTGTCGTGAATTATGGACTTTCCTTTTTGCATGCGTTCCAAATGTGGAATACTTTTGCCATGAATTTGGAGATTTTCTTCAACGTGCTATTAAAACATGGAAAACTTTTGTCGTGAACTGTCAACTTTTCCTTTACATGCGTTTAAAATGGGGAAAACTTTTGTCAGTCGGGAACTATTAACTTTTCCTTCACATGCATTTAAAATGGGGAAAACTTTGTCGTGAATTATGAACTTTTTCTTCGCATATGCGTTTAAAATGTTGAATATTTTTGTTATGAATTTGGAGATTTTCCTTCGCATGCGTTTAAAATGGGGAAAACTTTTGTCCTGAACTGTGAACTTTTCCTTCGCATACGTTTGAAATGTGGAATATTTTTGTCATGAATTTGGAGATTTTTTTCCACGTGCGCTCAAAATGTGGAATACTTTTGTCATGAATATGGAGATTTCTTTCAACATGCATTTAAAACTTGGAAAACTTTTGTCGTGAATTATGAACTTTCCTTTACATGCGTTTAAAATGTGGTTTAATACTTTTGTCATGAATTTTCCTTTTTTGCATTCTTTTGGAAAAATGAAATAGTTTCCCTGGCTTGAAATTTTTTCTTTGGCATTAGGTGAGACCAAATTAATTTGTTGTACTACAGGCCTGACCGACCCTATTTTTCAAAAGAGAAAAAATGATAATATTTCAAAATAGAAAAAATAATAATATTGAATTTGCAACTGAACAAGTTGAAAATCAATTTGTAAATTCATCCCAAAACTTAGATGAATTCAAAATATCACAATGGAAATGACACAAATATCATTCATCAATAAAGAGGAAAAAGTCTGGTGCTTCAAAATGTTACAAATTTTTTAGATCTTGACCTTCTGACCCTAGATTTTCAGAGATTTAATTTTATTAAATGCTGACTTGCTGACCAGGACTGACCCATACTTGTATTCTTTGAAAGGCCTTCCTGTAGAACAATAAATAAAAATTGTTGTGCCTTATTTCAAAAAAATTATAGAATAGACCTTTTGTTATTTACGATTTCATCAAAATTATTATTTAAATCAATAAATCACTAATGTATAATTAGTTAAAGTGGATTCTAAATATTATCATGTCATTGTTTGATACTGAAGTCTGCTCTCAGAGTTTATTATTCATTCAGACATAACATTGCAAATAGCAAAAGGTCTGTACTATGCTTTTCTTCCTTTTTTTCTGTATTTTTACACATGATAGTATGCAAAAAAAATCATCTCTCAGAAATTTTTTTAACATTTTCCTTGGTTTATTGTAAAACGTTCTCCATTTTGTAAAGTAAAGGTGTAAGGTGAAGCATGACGCTACAGATCAAATCTGTGTTTTTCTGACTGGACTCACCAACCTTTATGATTATAAGGGTACAGTCTGTTTATTGCGACAACTCTTTTTAAATTCAAGATCCCCTGACAGTGTTATAGTGTTTTCATCATACTTTAATATACGGCGTTTGTTTGTCATTAAATTTCTTGTTTACAACTTGCAATAATCGAGGAAGCTCTGGATCGCTACGCAACTTATAAACATGACATTTACGGCTTTTTTGTCACTCTCGTCTCTCGCATGTCTTTGCTATGCAAACAGAGTGGAGGGACGGAAGAGTTCTGAAACGCGCGCAACCCCTTTTATATTGATTCTTTAGCGTTAATCTGGGAATTGAAAATTTATTACGCGCACAGCGCGTCTCCTTTGGTATAATGTGCGCGCGGTCGACTAAGTTCCTATATATCGCTCAACCACTTTCAAAATTCAGACTTCGTGTATGACTACATGACATCAATTTTCGTATCAATTTTTAAATCCTCAGATCACTCCGATCGCAAGTGAAGGATCCTCAGTGCTTTATATTTTAAATAATGAGATTGCTTAAAAATGCTCATCCGTTACCATTAGTTACGTAAAGATGACTGGTTGCGGACCGATGACCAATGACCGAAGCAATTTCTGTTGAAATTTGTAGAATTTTCTCCTCCGAGCTATTTCCACAAGGACCATATTCTATGTTATAATTGAATATAGAATTTTGAGTATCAATGCAAAGAAGCTTGTATTCAAGTCAAATTTCTTCATACCTCATCAACAGTAGACAGCACCAAACAAACAGATAGACAGGGCAGCACCAATCAACAGGACAAAGGGAAGTATAAAATTTTGTATAGCCATTCATCTACAACATTGCCCCTTGATTTTCCAACTTGAGGGTTGTTGGCCTTAACTTACCTAGGCTAGCGCTAGCAACACCCAAAAGACCAGTATACTGTACAACTAACAAATAAAAACAAAAAAGGGATTTATACAAAATATATTTTGAATATTTACCTCTGTAGCTGTATCATCACTCTCAGTTATAAAACGCATACGTTGTATTTGAATTTATTAGCTAACAAAAAATTAATCGAAGTTTTTCAATATCCACCATCTCAAATATGAGTTCTCGTGAACAACAGAGAAATTCACCATTGTCCCTGAAAAACATGGGACAAAATATTTGTTTCTTTAATTCAGTTCTCCAAGCCCTCTTTTCTCTTGATGGTTTTCGTGAATACATTTTTAACAAGCTCGTAAAACGAAAATAAACTTGAAACTTGAACTTGAATATACATCACGCTCACAGCACAGGACATGACCAACGAAGAACGTTAACTTCTGAAAAAGTTAGCTAATCCCATTGAATATGGATGTAGACAATTGGAGATCACCGCACATACACCAAAATTTTATTGCAAACTATAAACTTTTCCTTCACATGCGTTTAAATGTGGAAAACTTTTGTCGTGAACTATTAACTTTTCCTTTGCATGCGTTTAAAATGAGGAAAACTTTTGTGGTGGTGAACTATTAACTTTTCCTTCGCATGAGTTTCAAATGGGGAAAACTTTTTTCGTGAACTATGAACTTTTCCTTCGCATGCGTTTAAAATGGGGAACACTTTTGTCGTGAACTATGAACTTTTCCTTTGCATGCGTTTAAAATGGGGAAAACTTTTGTCGTAACTATTAACTTTTATTTTGCATGCGTTTTAAATGGGGAAAACTTTTGTCGTAACTATTACTGTAACTTTTATTTTGCATGAGTTTAAAATGGGGAAAATTTTTGTCGTGAACTATGAACTTCTCCTTTGCATGCGTTTAAAATGGGGAACACTTTTGTCGTGAACTATGAACTTTTCCTTTGCATGCGTTTAAAATAGGGAAAAATTTATGTCGTAACTATTAACTTTTATTTTGCATGCGTTTTAAATGGGGAAAACTTTTGTCGTGAACTATGAACTTTCCTTCGCATGCGTTTAAAATGGGGAAAACTTTTGTCATGAATTTGGTGATTTCTTTCATCGGGCGTTTAAAACTTGGAAAACTTTTGTCGTGAATTATGACTTAGGCGTAGATCACAAATAAGTTGTGTTCGCGTCGTCCGACCGACTCACTTTCTATCTTAAAAATCCGACACTTTTCAGTCGGAAAGTGGGAAATCTATCGGATTTTTTACCAATATTTTTAAAAGCATTTATACATTCATCGTTAGTCGCCGATTGGATCATCCAGTGTTAGTTCAAAGAAGCTTTCCGTCCGTAATTTTTCAAAGATTGTTTGCGTTAAAAAGCGCTATGCGACTGTTTTTTGCAACCGTGATATGTAACAAAGATCATAATGCAGCTAGTGCGCTTGAAAATTCTTGCCGCGCGAACAACCTATGTTCAGGGCGCATTTTTCCGATGATTCTAGTGCTGACCGACTGCCTAGGTTCAGAGCGCACTTTTCCGACAATTTTAGTCCCGACCAACTCACTTTTTGGGGCTGGAAATGACGCGAACACAACTTATATGTGATTGACGCCTTATGACCTTTCCTTCGCATGCATCTAAAATGTGGTTTACTGTAATATATACTTTTGTCATGAATTTTCCTTTTTTGCATTTTTTTGGAAGAATGAAATCGTTTCCCTGGTTTGAAAGTTTTTTTCTTTTTGGCATTAGATGAGACCAAATTAATTGTTCTGCAGGCCTGACCGACCCTATTTTTTCAAAATAGAAAAGTAATAGTATTGAATTTGCAACTGAACAAGTTGAAAATTTTAAAATGTATTTGTAAATTCATCTCAAAACTTAAATGAATTCAAAATATCACAATGAAAATGACACAAATATCATTCATCAATAAAGAGGAAAAAGTCTGGTGCTTTAAAATGTCACAAATTTTTTAGATCTTGACCTTCTGATCCTAGATTTTCAGAGATTTAGTTTTATTATATACTGACTTGCTGACCAGGTATGACCCATCTTCTTCAGAAGGCCTTCCTGTATTTGTGGTCCCTTATTTAAAAGAATTATATTTTGGAAATAGACCTTTTGCTATTTACGATTTCATATTAAATAATTAAAAACTCAACATTAAAACATTAATTCACTAATGTATAATTAGTTAAAGTGGATTTTAAATATTATGATAAGTCTGCTTGAGTTTTTTATTCATTCAGACATGACATTGCGGATAGCAAAAGGTCTGTACTAAACTTTTCTTCCTTTTTTCAGCATTTTTACACATGAACTTTTCCTTTGCATGCGTTTAAAATGGGGAAAAATTTATGTCGTAACTATTAACTTTTATTTTGCATGCGTTTTAAATGGGGAAAACTTTTGTCGTGAACTATGAACTTTCCTTCGCATGCGTTTAAAATGGGGAAAACTTTTTGTCATGAATTTGGTGATTTCTTTCATCGGGCGTTTAAAACTTGGAAAACTTTTGTCGTGAATTATGACTTAGGCGTAGATCACAAATAAGTTGTGTTCGCGTCGTCCGACCGACTCACTTTCTATCTTAAAAATCCGACACTTTTCAGTCGGAAAGTGGGAAATCTATCGGATTTTTTACCAATATTTTTAAAAGCATTTTATACATTCATCGTTAGTCGCCGATTGGATCATCCAGTGTTAGTTCAAAGAAGCTTTCCGTCCGTAATTTTTCAAAGATTGTTTGCGTTAAAAAGCGCTATGCGACTGTTTTTTGCAACCGTGATATGTAACAAAGATCATAATGCAGCTAGTGCGCTTGAAAATTCTTGCCGCGCGAACAAACCTATGTTCAGGGCGCATTTTTCCGATGATTCTAGTGCTGACCGACTGCCTAGGTTCAGAGCGCACTTTTCCGACAATTTTAGTCCCGACCAACTCACTTTTTGGGGCTGGAAATGACGCGAACACAACTTATATGTGATTGACGCCTTATGACCTTTCCTTCGCATGCATCTAAAATGTGTTTACTGTAATACTTTTGTCATGAATTTTCCTTTTTGCATTTTTTTGGAAGAATGAAATCGTTTCCCTGGTTTGAAAGTTTTTTTCTTTTTGGCATTAGATGAGACCAAATTAATTGTTCTGCAGGCCTGACCGACCCTATTTTTTCAAAATAGAAAAGTAATAGTATTGAATTTGCAACTGAACAAGTTGAAAATTTTAAAATGTATTTGTAAATTCATCTCAAAACTTAAATGAATTCAAAATATCACAATGAAAATGACACAAATATCATTCATCAATAAAGAGGAAAAAGTCTGGTGCTTTAAAATGTCACAAATTTTTTAGATCTTGACCTTCTGATCCTAGATTTTTCAGAGATTTAGTTTTATTATATACTGACTTGCTGACCAGGTATGACCCATCTTCTTCAGAAGGCCTTCCTGTATTTGTGGTCCCTTATTTAAAAGAATTATATTTTGGAAATAGACCTTTTGCTATTTACGATTTCATATTAAATAATTAAAAACTCAACATTAAAACATTAATTCACTAATGTATAATTAGTTAAAGTGGATTTTAAATATTATGATAAGTCTGCTTGAGTTTTTTATTCATTCAGACATGACATTGCGGATAGCAAAAGGTCTGTACTAAACTTTTCTTCCTTTTTTCAGCATTTTTACACATGAACTTTTCCTTTGCATGCGTTTAAAAATGGGGAAAAATTTATGTCGTAACTATTAACTTTTATTTTGCATGCGTTTTAAATGGGGAAAACTTTTGTCGTGAACTATGAACTTTCCTTCGCATGCGTTTAAAATGGGGAAAACTTTTGTCATGAATTTGGTGATTTCTTTCATCGGGCGTTTAAAACTTGGAAAACTTTTGTCGTGAATTATGACTTAGGCGTAGATCACAAATAAGTTGTGTTCGCGTCGTCCGACCGACTCACTTTCTATCTTAAAAATCCGACACTTTTCAGTCGGAAAGTGGGAAATCTATCGGATTTTTTACCAATATTTTTAAAAGCATTTTATACATTCATCGTTAGTTGCCGATTGGATCATCCAGTGTTAGTTCAAAGAAGCTTTCCGTCCGTAATTTTTCAAAGATTGTTTGCGTTAAAAAGCGCTATGCGACTGTTTTTTGCAACCGTGATATGTAACAAAGATCATAATGCAGCTAGTGCGCTTGAAAATTCTTGCCGCGCGAACAAACCTATGTTCAGGGCGCATTTTTCCGATGATTCTAGTGCTGACCGACTGCCTAGGTTTAGAGCGCACTTTTCCGACAATTTTAGTCCCGACCAACTCACTTTTTGGGGCTGGAAATGACGCAAACACAACTTATATGTGATTGACGCCTTATGACCTTTCCTTCGCATGCATCTAAAATGTGGTTTACTGTAATACTTTTGTCATGAATTTTCCTTTTTTGCATTTTTTTGGAAGAATGAAATCGTTTCCCTGGTTTGAAAGTTTTTTTCTTTTTGGCATTAGGTGAGACCAAATTAATTGTTCTGCAGGCCTGACCGACCCTATTTTTTTCAAAATAGAAAAGTAATAGTATTGAATTTGCAACTGAACAAGTTGAAAATTTTAAAATGTATTTGTAAATTCATCTCAAAACTTAAATGAATTCAAAATATCACAATGAAAATGACACAAATATCTTTCATCAATAAAGAGGAAAAAGTCTGGTGCTTTAAAATGTCACAAATTTTTTAGATCTTGACCTTCTGATCCTAGATTTTCAGAGATTTAGTTTTATTATATACTGACTTGCTGACCAGGTATGACCCATCTTCTTCAGAAGGCCTTCCTGTATTTGTGGTCCCTTATTTAAAAGAATTATATTTTGGAAATAGACCTTTTGCTATTTACGATTTCATATTAAATAATTAAAAACTCAACATTAAAACATTAATTCACTAATTTATAATTAGTTAAAGTGGATTTTAAATATTATGATAAGTCTGCTTGAGTTTTTTATTCATTCAGACATGACATTGCGGATAGCAAAAGGTCTGTACTAAACTTTTCTTCCTTTTTTCAGCATTTTTACACATGAACTTTTCCTTTGCATGCGTTTAAAATGGGAAAAATTTATGTCGTAACTATTAACTTTTATTTTGCATGCGTTTTAAATGGGGAAAACTTTTGTCGTGAACTATGAACTTTCCTTCGCATGCGTTTAAAATGGGGAAAACTTTTGTCATGAATTTGGTGATTTCTTTCATCGGGCGTTTAAAACTTGGAAAACTTTTGTCGTGAATTATGACTTAGGCGTAGATCACAAATAAGTTGTGTTCGCGTCGTCCGACCGACTCACTTTCTATCTTAAAAATCCGACACTTTTCAGTCGGAAAGTGGGAAATCTATCGGATTTTTTACCAATATTTTTAAAAGCATTTTATACATTCATCGTTAGTCGCCGATTGGATCATCCAGTGTTAGTTCAAAGAAGCTTTCCGTCCGTAATTTTTCAAAGATTGTTTGCGTTAAAAAGCGCTATGCGACTGTTTTTTGCAACCGTGATATGTAACAAAGATCATAATGCAGCTAGTGCGCTTGAAAATTCTTGCCGCGCGAACAAACCTATGTTCAGGGCGCATTTTTCCGATGATTCTAGTGCTGACCGACTGCCTAGGTTCAGAGCGCACTTTTCCGACAATTTTAGTCCCGACCAACTCACTTTTTGGGGCTGGAAATGACGCGAACACAACTTATATGTGATTGACGCCTTATGACCTTTCCTTCGCATGCATCTAAAATGTGGTTTACTGTAATACTTTTGTCATGAATTTTCCTTTTTTGCATTTTTTGGAAGAATGAAATCGTTTCCCTGGTTTGAAAGTTTTTTTCTTTTTGGCATTAGATGAGACCAAATTAATTGTTCTGCAGGCCTGACCGACCCTATTTTTTCAAAATAGAAAAGTAATAGTATTGAATTTGCAACTGAACAAGTTGAAAATTTTAAAATGTATTTGTAAATTCATCTCAAAACTTAAATGAATTCAAAATATCACAATGAAAATGACACAAATATCATTCATCAATAAAGAGGAAAAAGTCTGGTGCTTTAAAATGTCACAAATTTTTTAGATCTTGACTTCTGATCCTAGATTTTCAGAGATTTAGTTTTATTATATACTGACTTGCTGACCAGGTATGACCCATCTTCTTCAGAAGGCCTTCCTGTATTTGTGGTCCCTTATTTAAAAGAATTATATTTTGGAAATAGACCTTTTGCTATTTACGATTTCATATTAAATAATTAAAAACTCAACATTAAAACATTAATTCACTAATGTATAATTAGTTAAAGTGGATTTTAAATATTATGATAAGTCTGCTTGAGTTTTTTATTCATTCAGACATGACATTGCGGATAGCAAAAGGTCTGTACTAAACTTTTCTTCCTTTTTTCAGCATTTTTACACATGAACTTTTCCTTTGCATGCGTTTAAAATGGGAAAAATTTATGTCGTAACTATTAACTTTTATTTTGCATGCGTTTTAAATGGGGAAAACTTTTGTCGTGAACTATGAACTTTCCTTCGCATGCGTTTAAAATGGGGAAAACTTTTGTCATGAATTTGGTGATTTCTTTCATCGGGCGTTTAAAACTTGGAAAACTTTTGTCGTGAATTATGACTTAGGCGTAGATCACAAATAAGTTGTGTTCGCGTCGTCCGACCGACTCACTTTCTATCTTAAAAATCCGACACTTTTCAGTCGGAAAGTGGGAAATCTATCGGATTTTTTACCAATATTTTTAAAAGCATTTTATACATTCATCGTTAGTTGCCGATTGGATCATCCAGTGTTAGTTCAAAGAAGCTTTCCGTCCGTAATTTTTCAAAGATTGTTTGCGTTAAAAAGCGCTATGCGACTGTTTTTTGCAACCGTGATATGTAACAAAGATCATAATGCAGCTAGTGCGCTTGAAAATTCTTGCCGCGCGAACAAACCTATGTTCAGGGCGCATTTTTCCGATGATTCTAGTGCTGACTGACTGCCTAGGTTTAGAGCGCACTTTTCCGACAATTTAGTCCCGACCAACTCACTTTTGGGGCTGGAAATGACGCGAACACAACTTATATGTGATTGACGCCTTATGACCTTCCTTCGCATGCATCTAAAATGTGGTTTACTGTAATACTTTTGTCATGAATTTTCCTTTTTTGCATTTTTTTGGAAGAATGAAATCGTTTCCCTGGTTTGAAAGTTTTTTTCTTTTTGGCATTAGATGAGACCAAATTAATTGTTCTGCAGGCCTGACCGACCCTATTTTTTCAAAATAGAAAAGTAATAGTATTGAATTTGCAACTGAACAAGTTGAAAATTTTAAAATGTATTTGTAAATTCATCTCAAAACTTAAATGAATTCAAAATATCACAATGAAAATGACACAAATATCATTCATCAATAAAGAGGAAAAAGTCTGGTGCTTTAAAATGTCACAAATTTTTTAGATCTTGACCTTCTGATCCTAGATTTTCAGAGATTTAGTTTTATTATATACTGACTTGCTGACCAGGTATGACCCATCTTCTTCAGAAGGCCTTCCTGTATTTGTGGTCCCTTATTTAAAAGAATTATATTTTGGAAATAGACCTTTTGCTATTTACGATTTCATATTAAATAATTAAAAACTCAACATTAAAACATTAATTCACTAATGTATAATTAGTTAAAGTGGATTTTAAATATTATCAGAAGTCTGCTTGAGTTTTTTATTCATTCAGACATGACATTGCGGATAGCAAAAGGTCTGTACTAAACTTTTCTTCCTTTTTTCAGCATTTTTACACATGAACTTTTCCTTTGCATGCGTTTAAAATGGGGAAAAATTTATGTCGTAACTATTAACTTTTATTTTGCATGCGTTTTAAATGGGGAAAACTTTTGTCGTGAACTATGAACTTTCCTTCGCATGCGTTTAAAATGGGGAAAACTTTTGTCATGAATTTGGTGATTTTCTTTCATCGGGCGTTTAAAACTTGGAAAACTTTTGTCGTGAATTATGACTTAGGCGTAGATCACAAATAAGTTGTGTTCGCGTCGTCCGACCGACTCACTTTCTATCTTAAAAATCCGACACTTTTCAGTCGGAAAGTGGGAAATCTATCGGATTTTTTACCAATATTTTTAAAAGCATTTTATACATTCATCGTTAGTCGCCGATTGGATCATCCAGTGTTAGTTCAAAGAAGCTTTCCGTCCGTAATTTTTCAAAGATTGTTTGCGTTAAAAAGCGCTATGCGACTGTTTTTTGCAACCGTGATATGTAACAAAGATCATAATGCAGCTAGTGCGCTTGAAAATTCTTGCCGCGCGAACAAACCTATGTTCAGGGCGCATTTTTCCGATGATTCTAGTGCTGACCGACTGCCTAGGTTCAGAGCGCACTTTTCCGACAATTTTAGTCCCGACCAACTCACTTTTTGGGGCTGGAAATGACGCGAACACAACTTATATGTGATTGACGCCTTATGACCTTTCCTTCGCATGCATCTAAAATGTGGTTTACTGTAATACTTTTGTCATGAATTTTCCTTTTTTGCATTTTTTTGGAAGAATGAAATCGTTTCCCTGGTTTGAAAGTTTTTTTCTTTTTGGCATTAGATGAGACCAAATTAATTGTTCTGCAGGCCTGACCGACCCTATTTTTTCAAAATAGAAAAGTAATAGTATTGAATTTGCAACTGAACAAGTTGAAAATTTTAAAATGTATTTGTAAATTCATCTCAAAACTTAAATGAATTCAAAATATCACAATGAAAATGACACAAATATCACTCATCAATAAAGAGGAAAAAGTCTGGTGCTTTAAAATGTCACAAATTTTTTAGATCTTGACCTTCTGATCCTAGATTTTCAGAGATTTAGTTTTATTATATACTGACTTGCTGACCAGGTATGACCCATCTTCTTCAGAAGGCCTTCCTGTATTTGTGGTCCCTTATTTAAAAGAATTATATTTTGGAAATAGACCTTTTGCTATTTACGATTTCATATTAAATAATTAAAAACTCAACATTAAAACATTAATTCACTAATGTATAATTAGTTAAAGTGGATTTTAAATATTATGATAAGTCTGCTTGAGTTTTTTATTCATTCAGACATGACATTGCGGATAGCAAAAGGTCTGTACTAAACTTTTCTTCCTTTTTTCAGCATTTTTACACATGAACTTTTCCTTTGCATGCGTTTAAAATGGGGAAAAATTTATGTCGTAACTATTAACTTTTATTTTGCATGCGTTTTAAATGGGGAAAACTTTTGTCGTGAACTATGAACTTTCCTTCGCATGCGTTTAAAATGGGGAAAACTTTTGTCATGAATTTGGTGATTTCTTTCATCGGGCGTTTAAAACTTGGAAAACTTTTGTCGTGAATTATGACTTAGGCGTAGATCACAAATAAGTTGTGTTCGCGTCGTCCGACCGACTCACTTTCTATCTTAAAAATCCGACACTTTTCAGTCGGAAAGTGGGAAATCTATCGGATTTTTTACCAATATTTTTAAAAGCATTTTATACATTCATCGTTAGTTGCCGATTGGATCATCCAGTGTTAGTTCAAAGAAGCTTTCCGTCCGTAATTTTTCAAAGATTGTTTGCGTTAAAAAGCGCTATGCGACTGTTTTTTGCAACCGTGATATGTAACAAAGATCATAATGCAGCTAGTGCGCTTGAAAATTCTTGCCGCGCGAACAAACCTATGTTCAGGGCGCATTTTTCCGATGATTCTAGTGCTGACCGACTGCCTAGGTTTAGAGCGCACTTTTCCGACAATTTTAGTCCCGACCAACTCACTTTTTGGGGCTGGAAATGACGCAAACACAACTTATATGTGATTGACGCCTTATGACCTTTCCTTCGCATGCATCTAAAATGTGGTTTACTGTAATACTTTTGTCATGAATTTTCCTTTTTGCATTTTTTTGGAAGAATGAAATCGTTTCCCTGGTTTGAAAGTTTTTTTCTTTTTGGCATTAGGTGAGACCAAATTAATTGTTCTGCAGGCCTGACCGACCCTATTTTTTCAAAATAGAAAAGTAATAGTATTGAATTTGCAACTGAACAAGTTGAAAATTTTAAAATGTATTTGTAAATTCATCTCAAAACTTAAATGAATTCAAAATATCACAATGAAAATGACACAAATATCATTCATCAATAAAGAGGAAAAAGTCTGGTGCTTTAAAATGTCACAAATTTTTTAGATCTTGACCTTCTGATCCTAGATTTTCAGAGATTTAGTTTTATTATATACTGACTTGCTGACCAGGTATGACCCATCTTCTTCAGAAGGCCTTCCTGTATTTGTGGTCCCTTATTTAAAAGAATTATATTTTGGAAATAGACCTTTTGCTATTTACGATTTCATATTAAATAATTAAAAACTCAACATTAAAACATTAATTCACTAATGTATAATTAGTTAAAGTGGATTTTAAATATTATCAGAAGTCTGCTTGAGTTTTTTATTCATTCAGACATGACATTGCGGATAGCAAAAGGTCTGTACTAAACTTTTCTTCCTTTTTTCAGCATTTTTACACATGATAGTATTCCAAAAAATTCATCTCTCAGAAATTTTGATATTTTTCTTGGTTTATTGTAAAACTTTCTCCATTTTGTAAAGTAAAGGTGTAAGGTGAAGCATGACGCTACAGATCAAATCTGTGTTTTGACTGGACTCACCAACCTTTACGATTATAAGGGTACAGTCTGTTTATTGCGACAACTCTTTAAATTCAAGATCCTCTGAGAGTGTCTAGTGTTTTCATCTTACTTTAATATACGGCGTTTGTTTGTCATTCAATTTTTTTGTTTGCAACTTGCAAATCGAGGAGGTTCTGGGTCGCTTCGCAACTTAAATTCGTGACATTTACGGCTTTTTTTTGTCACTCTCACATGTCTTTGCTATGCAAACAGAGTGGAGGAACGTACTTAAGCGTTCTGGAGCGCGCGTAACCCCTTTTTCTAAACATTGCCGTAACCCGGCGTCGCACCCGCCGAGTAGAGTGTTGTTGAACACATCAAAAGCCCTTTGGATGGTGAGGGAGGGTAATAAGATTGAATTCTAAGCCGAAAAAACGAAATATTACCACTTAGTAACAATGATTGAAGCTTGAAAAATCGCATATTTTATGTTTGGTGACGTCATTGGGGACCTAAATGACGTCATCGAAAGGGTAATAAACTTTTCACTCCACTGAAAGTATTTCTTCATTGACTAAAAAGATTCTCTTGATGATTTCCGATCCAATGAGGGATCAACCATTGCTTAAATCTTTATCAAACTGGAGGTATTGTATTTTCGGGTTTTGATGACGTCATCGGACCTAAAATGCCCCAATTTGAATATATTCTTTTTCGAAAGTCTGATTAAACCCACTATTAACCCTCCCAACTTATTCGCAATTAATTTTCCGATCCAATGAGGGGTCAACCATCTCCTAACTCCTTTCTAATCTCGAGATATCGCCTTTTTGAGTTTCTAAGCTATCTTCCGTAAAAGCCCGGGCTATAAAATATACGGTCTATCACGTTGCTATGTGAACGGATTTAAAGAAAAATGGCGGATTCCCGATATAAACAAAACACAAGGAACAAAAATGTGTCACAGATTAGAAAAAGTTTACTTTTCCAATTTTTTCCCTCCTGGTTAACCATTTTACTTTTTATAAAGACATATAATGATTAATAACTGAATACTTTAAAAGCAAGAAGCTGAGCTCGAAGGCCAAAATCATTAAGACAGAAAATATGAATTTAGCAAGGACAAAAAACTTGTACGGTATAAAATGAAAATATTGGCCGCTCAATATTAAAGGAACGCAAAGAAATGGAAGATAGGATAATATCATAATATCAATATTTTTATAATGAGGTTTAGTGTTAATTGAAGAGGTGCTAGTGATAAATTTAATGTATATAAATCTGAATGAAATTAGCTAGAATGATTCATTTTATCATATGATGATGGTGTCAATAACTATAACCTTTTTCTATTTACAACATAATAAAAATGATGGAAAATAAAGTGTTCTTATAAAATAAAGAGTCGGTCGGTCTAAAAAGTGAGTCGGTCGGTCGGTCGGTCGGTCGGTCTAAAAAGTGAGTGGGTTGGTCGGTCTAAAACGTGAGTCGGTCGGCCGGTCTAAAAAAGTGAGTCGGTCGGTCGGTCTAAAAAAGTGAGTCGATCGGTCGGTCGGTCTAAAAATTGAGTCGGTCAGTCGGTCTAAAAATTGAGTCGGTCGATCGGTCTAAAAAGTGAGTCGGTCGATCGGTCTAAAAAGTGAGTCGGTGGGTCTAAAAAGTGAGTCGGTGGGTCTAAAAAGTGAGTTGGTCGGTCTAAAAAGTGAGTCGGTCGGTCTAAAAAGTGAGTCGGTCGGTCTAAAAAGTCATTCGGTCGGTCTAAAAAGTCATTCGGTAGGTCTAAAAAGTGAGTTGGTGGATCGGTCTAAAAAGTGAGTCGGTCCATCGGTCTACAAAGTGAGGCGGTCGGTCTACAAAGTGCGGCGATAGGTCAGTCTACAAAGTGAGGCGGTCGGTTGGTCTACAAAGTGAGGCGGTCGGCCGGTCTACAAAGTGAGTCGGTCGGTCGTTCTAAAAAGTGAGTCGGTCGGTCGTTCTAAAAAGTGAGTCGGTCGGTCTAAAAAGTGCGTTGGGTCGGTTTAAAAAGTGAGTTGGTCGGTCTAAAAAGTGAGTCGGTCTACAAAGTGAGGCGGTCGGTCAGTCTACAGAGTGAGGCGGTCGGTTGGTCTACAAAGTGAGCCGGTCGGTCAGTCTACAGAGTGAGGCGGTCGGTTGGTCTACAAAGTGAGGCGGTCCGTCGGTCTACAAAGTGAGTAAAAAGTGAGTCGGTCGGTCAGTCGGTGTCGGTCGGTCGTTGAAACGAACATATTTGTCATTATTGTCGCCTACAAAGACTACCAAATATCTTGGATATATTACCATGCAGCAAAAATATGCCACTCTCAATTTTCAGCGATAATAGCCCCATAATAATTTCTGAAGAACAACTGTACAAATCCATAACAAAATGTTCTACCATGACCATTAGACCATTCCCTATCCATGTACAAACGATGGCAGCAGTTACCAGAGCAGAGAAACCAGATCAATCAATCAATATTAAGTAACCAAAGAAGGAAA
Source organism: Clytia hemisphaerica (assembly GCF_902728285.1). Taxonomy (NCBI): domain Eukaryota; kingdom Metazoa; phylum Cnidaria; class Hydrozoa; order Leptothecata; family Clytiidae; genus Clytia; species Clytia hemisphaerica. The sequence goes on from NW_027103309.1 coordinate 775,706, forward strand.
AAGCAAAATAGCTGTTGAGATTCGGATTCTTGCTGTTTATTTACTTTTACGAAAATTACCAGTAAAGTAGAGTTTCGAAAACGGAGATACGCTTCCGAACCGGGCGACGTTTCCCGATCTGCAAGGAACCGTAGGCATGTTTTCCGGTGACGTGTCTCAAAAGAAACGTACCCCGCCTCAAAATAGAGTACTCTACTGTTTTCCCGCTCGGAGCTCGATTTAAAAAGAAAGTGGGAAAAAAATCCATAATGGCCCCCCCACGGCTCATAGAAAATTAGACTTTAGCGTTAATCTGGGAATTGAAAATTTATTTTCCATAACAATATTAAAGAATTAAAGATATATCACAAGATAATTAAATATTTCCTTTCCAGAAGGAATTCTTCTCCTTCTCCAAGTCTAACGCTCGGTTTTGGTCAATTTCGTGAGTTTGTACATGAGTCTCTTTTTAAATCAAGCTCCGGTGGTACAAACAGTAGGATGTTCTTTTTTCGAGACGGAAGACGTCATTTTTTCAAGACACGTCGTACGAAATATGCGTACGGTGGTCTATTCTCCTTGCCGATCGGAAAACGTCGCCCGGTCCGAAAGCGTATTGTTGATCGGACCATACTGCTTTTTAACAGTCATAACAAAGATGGAGGCAAAAAATAGACAACAAATGTTGCTCTTTCGCTATTTTTCTTTGGTTTTTATGCTTTCATGAGTTGAATTGGATCATGTTTTTTGTACGATTGTCTGGATTTGATGTCTCGTTTACATACTCTTGGTGTGAGAGATACAATCTCTTATCTTGATGGTCTTGGAAAAACAGGACATTTTGTCAACTTTCACAACAACATTCAATTTTGCCTGTATATTCACCTAAAGTGATTGTGGATAAATCTGACCATGTTATACCTGAAAAAAATATACTTGCGACATCAAAATAGTTTGAACTCACTTTTATGGTATGCACCACCCAATGCGCAATGGTCAGATGGCGATGGTTGGTGATGAACTTATGATTTAGCTACCTTTGAGCTAAACATGGAGCAAAATTGACTGGTTAATGATTGAATTTCCCTTGGTATTTTTATCTACAACAATGAATTAACTGGTTAGTGGCAGCTAGTGAAAACTCTCTTTGTGGGGAAAATTCTGTTGCGGTTCACAGAACTGTAATTTCAAACTTTTTAAGCTGATATAACCGGAACACCTAGTGGCCAATATGAAGAATGAATGTTAACTCTTAAAATTTTGATTGTATTGAATATGGAATTAAACAATTGGAATCATTGTCTTGAACTTGGTACTTGGAGAGATTTTCTTCCCTGTGCATTTATAATGTGGAAAACTTTGGTCGTGGAGATTTTTTTCCACGTGCGTTTTAAACGTGGAAACTTTTGTTGTGAATTTGGAGATTTTCTTCCCCGTGCATTTAAAACGTGGAAATCTTTGGTCGTGAATTTGTAGATTTTTTTCCATGTGCGTTTTAAAGGCAAAAAGTTGAAACTTTTGTTATAAATTTGGAGATTTCTTACATGTGCATTTTAACGATGGAAAACTTTTGTTATGAATTTATTTTCTTCAATGTGCGTTGAAAACGTGGAAAACTTTATAAATTTGGAGATTCTTTACACGTGCATTTAAAAGATGGAAATTTGTTACAGTATTAATATATTTTCTTCAATGTGCGTTTAAAACTTGACATTTTCTTCCACATATGCATTTAAAAAATGAAGAAAACTTTGGTGTCAATTGACAATTTTTTCAAGTGATTTCCTGGCCTGGCATGACAACTTTTTTCCTTTTTGTCATTCTTTCATTTCAGATACTTCCCCTTTTTTGGCTAATATTTCTGGCAATAAATAAGCACTCAAAATAAAATGATATAATTATGCACTATCCCAAGGCCTTTTGACATTTGATGTGTTCAATAACACAACACTCTACTCAGCGGGTGCGACGCCGGGTGACGGCTAGTATAATACTAAAATCCCACTAAAGTCCACCTACTCTCGGGTACCTAATAGCCGGGGGGATTGGAATAAGCGGGGGGTTGGAAAAAATCTCAAAACTTAATAAGCGGGGGGGGGTTGGAATAAAAATGTCCTGGGTGGCAAATTTTTTAAAAGGAGGCTAATACAGCAGAATTGGGACAAAAAAGGAACTTTCAAAAACATTTTCCCAAAAATTAATAAGCGGGGGTGGGAAAATCTTCGAAAAATTAATTAGCGGGGGGGAGCTATTAGGTACCCAAGAGTAACGAAAATAAAGGTTGTCTAGCCAATTTGGTTACTGCATTGTTATTCTCAGTCGAGTTCAGCTTGGATATACTCTGTAATCCGTAGGTTTGAACCTTCGCATGGCTCCGCCCCCCCCCCACTTATTTGGGGGGGGGGTATAAATCTCAAATTGGCTTAAAAGTGGGTGGGAGCTGTCTCATTTTTTAAACTCAGGGGGAGACCTAAAAAAGTGGGGGGAGCTGAAGGGCTACACTAAAGTTCTGGGGGGCTAATTAGAAAACTGTAAAATACTCCCTCACTATTGTTTCGGTTAATAAGTTAAGGGTTTTTCTATTGAATTTATTATCTCTTACATTCTATCAAAATGGCTAAAATGGCAGATTTCTACCCTTAAAATTCCAAAATTTTCTCGTTGCCCAACCATGGTGGGCAACATTTATTTAAATTTTCAATTTGAACCCCCAATTTTTTTTAACCCCGCATTTTTATGATGTATATAAATTCTTTCTTCTCTTCCTCAGTTGGTTGACGTCCCATGTTGATACGTAAAAAAACTAGTAATAATACTACCAGAAATGACAGCAGCTTTTTTTGCTGGAACCTTGAACCTTGAAAGCAATTTTTGCAGGGACCTGAACCTTTATATTTCAACTGGGACCTGAACCTTACTGAAAAGTGGGGGGACCTAAATCGTAGGGGGGATCTAAATTTGTTGGGGGGCCTAGAACCCCATTCGGAGCCATGCTTCGTCATCTTAGGAATAATCCTGCAAATACTGGCAATTACATAAACATTTTGAAATTCTTGGGGACTTGTGTTGCTTGATGTTATCTGAGATAAAGCACTTTGAGATTTTTTGAGGACATCAATAATTATTTTATCATTTGTAAAGGAAATATTTATCCGCATCTTTGCGGCTCTTGTTAGACTAGTTTGCATTAGATGCAGTAAAATTAGGTTAATTTATAAAGATTATTATTGCCGTTTTTTATGATTTAAAAAATACAAAGCAGCTTTCAAAAAAATCAAAATGCTGCTGAAAAAATGCAGCAAATGTCTTCAAACAACAGAAACAATCAAAACAAATTTTACAAATTATGGAAATTCTAACAAGATTTAAAAGCTCCTAAACAAAATGTTGGCTTTGTTGGTGTTTAGTTTGTTGAATTTGCTGAGTCATTCTGAAGGTCTGTGTAAGATTATACCTTAACTTAAGGGATAACTAATTTTTGCAAGATCTAATTTTAGCGAGCTACAAAAATCTTTAAAAGAACTTAA
>NW_027103310.1:0-43213 GCF_902728285.1 Clytia hemisphaerica
ATTAGAACGGGATCGCTCTGAGAAGTCCAACCCTTTCGTTCATAGATGGAGCGAAGGGGATTTTAAGTTAGCTTACAAAAGGTTAGCTGGGATGGCATAGGGTGCAAAGATGGGAGGATACCAATATCCCGAATCAAATGATCTGCTGATGAAAAATTAGATCAATGCAAGAGGTTGAATTATCAGAGATGAGTAGGCCATCAATTAATTTTTCAGACCATGCTGGGGAGCTAGATTTTGAATTTCTCTACCTCCAGGATTGGTGATATCACCGCTCCACCAGTCAGAATTCTTGACGTAACCCAAGAAAGATTGTAGCAGAGGAAAATTTGATATGTATTATCTCCTCCCATTTGCGAGAAAAAACATCGAATTCATCAGAAGTCTGATGGAGAACGGTAACAGACGCAAAGAAAAACCGGTTCGCACCGGTTTTCATCTCACTAAAGAGATTCTCCAAATAGTGAGTGTGGTTTCACATCGAGACCTAGAGAGTACGGCCTGGCTTAATTTTCTGGGTGCAAACTATGGATATTGGCGCCCCTGGCATTTGTACGTATACATGGTTTAGAGGGTGATTTGGGGTTAATACCGAGGTTCATTGAAAACATTTCAAAATGCCCGAACGTAGGAGTGTGTGTTATTGTTCATAGGGCGATTGCCGAAAACGGCGGGCTATACGGTTTATCGCCCCGCTCGTCCTTTACAATCTAAGCTAAATGTAATCAACATATAATTATTGTCCTTATTTTGCGCCCTATTCCCTTAGTGGAACTTTAAATTGTAGAGCCGGACTGGTTGAAAGTACGCCCGGGAATCTCTGAGTAACACTTTTATTATACGAAGGTGGGTAAGTGGTATGATAATTTGTCTATTTCCTTGTTATTTCGGTCTTCCTTTACTCTCCATTAAGATCAATGGCTGAAAGAGCCCCCAAAATTCGACCGTTGGCAAGAATAAGGGTTCTTGTAATTCTGCGCCGCAGGCAAAAAAATTGGTGTAAGAAGGTCCCCAATTTAAGCTATTCTAAAAAGAAAAGTTCGTCGCCTACCCAAAAACCCAGCGGCATTTCGATCAATCTCTCATTTTGGGGGTGAGCATCCTCTTCCCCCGGTTGCTATACACAACACTTCTCTTCCTTTGACTTTTCGCAATTCACTGTTGATAGTAGTTTTGAAAAAATTCGTAAAGTAAAACGAAGCGCGCAGGCGAAGAAAAATTCCATTGCCTTATAGAAGGCGCTAAAAACGTGTCAAAGGGCGCAAAATCGCCCCCCCATCAAAAGGATCGCCCTTGAAAGCTTTTTTTGGCGCCCCTCTCAGGTCTTTCTGGGTGGTGCACTGCACACCCTGCACCCCCTGCCAGGCCGCCACTGCTAGATGATCTCGATAATATATACAAACAACCCTCTCTTATTATTAGAGGGATGGTCGCATCTTTTGATCTCATAATTATCAATAACCAGCCTAGGATCGTTATCTTTTATCTCAGAGTTCAGAAAAGTTTCACCCAAACAGACAAGGTCGAATTTAGAATGTTTAAAAGCAGAAAGTTGTTAATCTTAAAAATCTCCCATAGAATCTTCAACCCAGACGCTATTCAGGTTCCAAGCAATGCTTCGGGTTTCCCTCTCCGGCCCAGGTTAACCTCAATATCTCCGGACAAAATAAGGCATAAAAATATGAGTGTAAAAGGAAATTTTGTAAGATGAAAAAACTACAGAGGGATTAACTTATATATTTAAGGTGTAAAATATTGAAAATCCGATGCACGCTCTGTACTGACTAAGACTTACCCCCATGACAACTCCAGCAACACCATCAAACAACATGACATAAAAATTTGCCCATATGCTCTCCAAGCCAAAAAATAAAACAAAAACCAAAAATATAATTCCGAAAAAAGTAGTAAAAAGAGAAGAAATGCTAATGCAAAAGAATCATTTCGTAAAAAGATTCCATCGTGGTTAGTGAGAAGTATTAAGTAATTACTAGATGAAAGGGCATCATAAAATGATTGAATTTCGAAAAAAAGAAGAGTTGCAAAAAAGTTTATAAACACAAAAAACTTTCAGATGTAAAAAAGGAAAAAAAACTACTTGTTTAAATATTCTGTTGAAGACTCGATATCATTGAAAAACTTGAACTCTTGATTTAGCGTGCAACACAGTTTGCAGTTATGTCTGCAAACACAAACCCACTGGCCCATCGTCAATGATTAATGCCAGCTCTGTCTAAAAGGTCACGCCTGCTTTGGTGATGTCGAGACGTATTTTTATGTTGGTCTAAAGCATTAATTTTTCTACTTTATACAAAGCTGTGGTTTCCCAAAGAATGAAATTTGACAATCATGGATGCTTTTCTCGACCAAACGATGAGCCCTATCAATATCAGCAGCAGAGATGTTTAAGTTCAAGTGATTGCAAAGATCCACAACCTTTTACACATTTATCAGCGGACTCGTCAGCCGACTTTTCCATGCCGTTGATTCTAAGCAATATCTCCTGAATATTGCTCTTGTGGTCATTTGTTTGGTCAAGAAATCTACAGAATGAAAGTACAGCATTCTTATCAAGAAAATATTGACTTTGTTTTTGAGTTCAGAACTGACTTTTCTAGAAGTTCAATTCTATCTGCATGATGAATGCTATCTTCCTAAGAGAAAGATCCTTTTTTCTTGTCGTCAAGCGATTGTACAACTTGGTAATAGATTTTAATGTCGAATATCTTCTTTAGTAGCCAATTTCTTCCCAAACTCAAGTAGTTTCTGCTCTAAAATGTCTTCATGCTTGGCAGCATCAGAAGAGTTTCTTAGGACTCTACCTTGACTCATGATATTTCCAAACAAATAGCAAGTAAAACAACCAAATAATCAGCAAAAAACCAATATTTCAATCAAAGATGAGCAAAAAACAAGCCAAAAATTTCAAACGCCCCTCAAATCAAACACGCTACATTGACATGACCGTCCAGTTCCGTGTCAAAAAATGATATCTATTGATTATTTAATGTTTGAGGTAGAGTCTCAATGTCCCTTATAACATGATAACACTTAACCAAGGTAAGTGAATGGTCGTATTAATCATAATTATTATATACCTGTAGGCAAAAATAGCCATTGAATAATTCCTGATATACCAAGGCTATTATACCACGGTAGATTTTTTTTTTAATTTTGCTTTCAAAGTTTGATTTTTTTGTCGCTCTTATTGTAAGAAATTTATTTTAATTTATCTTTCGACTATTTACATAATTGGTCAGTCTAAGCTGAGCATTCAAATAGGTAAAATTTTCTTCTACTACTTCTTCCATCATCATAAGACGGCAAAAAAAAAATCCGATTTCCCGATATTTGCACGGATTTCTTTTCGAGTAAACACCGGGATAAAAAACGCGCGTGATTTCATCAGCCATTGGGATTATTGCATCAGCTTCTTTTATCTCCCGAATAATGCGCTATCTCTGTATTCATGATACCGTGCCTGGACTAACAGTGTACTGGCTTTTTATTAGTGTTTAAAAAAAGATAGCAGCAATTGTAATTTTACCTCAGTTGCATAAGCTACAAAGAAAAGATAGCATAAGCTTGTCTGTGTTCAATATCAGACAAGCAGCTACAAAACCCAGAGGTTGCATGCGAGCTCCTTGCATCCTCTTACTAAGCTTACTTAACCTACTTAACTTGCTTAACCTGCTTAACCTTGAACCTATTATACCAACTAATATATACAAACTATTATTGAATCAAATTAAATTGACTATTATATTATTGAATTGTGCAAAGGAAAATCTGCACCTAGAAACTTGTGCGAAGGAAAATCCGCACCCAGAAACTTGTGCGAAGGAAAATCCGCACCCAGAAACTTGTGCGTATATATTATAATAAAAACCTTGTGCAAACAAAACCTTTCCCTAATACCTACACCTCTACCTTCTTATAAACCAAACACGTGAGATAAAATAATATACAAATATTCATATACTTTTTGAAAACGCTTCACCTTACTTTTGCTAAAGCTTACAGAATTGCAATATGATATCTATAGAGGCATATCGTGTGTGTATAGGAAGTTTGCTTTAAAGCTCAGAAAATGTGAAAGGTATTTCTAAATCTATTAAAATTGGTTCTAACCTTTCAGATAATGCTTTTACTAAACTATTGAAACCAATCAGATTGTTAGCCCTTTTTGCACTTCTTTTTTTTGCAATTCCAAAGTCGTATGAGACAACCTTTTTTCAGACACACCTAGATTTTGTCCATCTTTCAAAAAATGGTATTTTTTTTCAATATCCAAATGCAGCGTTTAATTCAGGGGATCCAAACCTTATTTTTCTCAAAGTTAATTATACCCTTCTATTATCAGGTGATATTGAACTAAACCCAGGTCCAAGATCAACTAAAGAAACAAAAGTGATCAGGTCTGCTAGTACATTGATTTCGACATGACCAATTATCAAGTATCTAAAGCTGTTTTAGGTTCCTTTAACCAGGCTAACATAGATTTATTTGGGCAAACCGCAGGAACACATGTAGTGCAATTCTTTGTATGCGATATTCTGGTCTCATTTCGACGTGTTTCTATTTGGAAAACTAAGACCTAGATAGAATTTTAATTGAAGGTGATAGGTTGTATAAGTTGTTGAATACAATGATTATTTTCTGTCGATGAAATGCCACGATTTATCGAACTAAACGGTATTATCACCGCACTTGACTTTTTAATTTAGAGACTGGTGAAGCTAAACTAATTGATGACTACCCCACGCTTCAAATTCCACTGAGTACTACTGAAAGTCCTGAATTTATACCTTAATGATTATTGGCGGTTTACTATAGCTATTAGAAAAGGTCCGAATGTTTCTTGTCTTTGATTCACACAGCCGGGACAGCCGTGGATTACTAGTTGAAAATGGAGATGGAGCTTCGTGCCTTTTAAAGTTTGATAATATTTTTGAACTTGAAAAATATGTTTAAGTTTTTTTATTTAGAGTTTCGGGAAAAGAATTTCAACATTTTCAAATCCATTTATTCAAATTAATGACCAACTGAGAGCTAAAAAGGATTCTTCACCTAAGTATTCTCGATTTGTAAAGAAAAATTCCAGTGCGACATCTAAAAACGTAAAAATAATTGTGCCGATGGAAATACTAGAAAGCGACAAAAAAACAGTCAGCAAGCAATCAAGCCTATTATCAACAAAACAAAGAAAAAATAAATGAAAACAATAAAGCCTATCATGACAAACAAAGAAAAATAAATGAAACAATAAGCCTATCATGAAACAAAAACAAGAAAAGATAAGTGAAAACAAAAAAGCCTATCATGAACAAAACAAAGAAAAGATAAGTGAAAACAAAAAAGCTTATAATGAACAAAACAAGAAAAGATAAGTGAAAACAAAAAGCTTAATGACCAAAACAAGAAAAGATAAGTGAAAACAAAAAAGCTTATAATGAACAAAAACAAAAGAAAATGAAAACAAAAAGCTATAATGAACAAAACAAAGAAAATGTGAACATAAAAGAGTTTACTACAAAAGAAATAAGGACACTCTAAAAGAGAAGCAAAAAATTTGCTCAAAAAAAAGATCTGTAAGCAGTCTGATGACCCAGTGAAAAATTTAAAAAATTATATATGAAGTCCTTTTTACATATGCGTTTTTCTTGCCACAGATGTCTATATCGACGTTCAGTTGCTAAATTTTCTCCTGAAAAATACAACATGCCAGAAGATGATTATTGTTTAGAAGTAATTTCTTTCGATGGGAAACTGTATATTTGCAGAACGTGCCACAATAAGCTCAAAAAAGATAATTTACCATGTCAGTCAGTTAAAAACAAACTAAGCCTTGATGAACTACCAACTGAATTCAGTACTCTACGCAGACTTGAAAAGGTTTTAATTTCTCGTAGAATTTTATTTAAGAAAATTGCAATAATGCCAAAAGGTCAGTTTCCCAAGTTAAAAGGGTCAATTTGTAATGTTCCAATGGGCAGGTCTAAAACGCCTAATACCTACTACTTAATACTTACTACCTAATACTTAATACTGACTACCTAATCCGTTTGGATACTTTACAGACCAGAACTTCCAGGCCCTGGCTCTCCTTCCCTGTTCGAAATTTATATTCTAAGAAAATTAGTTTCGTGGAATGTGTTATCTAAAAGAATATTTGAATATTAAAGTAAATATTTTCTTCGCCTCGTATAAGTACAAAGCAAAAGGTTATTATCTTTGTCTAGTTTTTCTTCCTTTTACTGCTCTCTCTATCATGACTTTGATTTAATTATAAGAACACATGTGCAAATATTTAAAATCAGTTATTCTTATACACCCCTGTCTCCTCTATAAAGATCCAAATGGCTAAAACGTTATTTAAATGTTATTTGAGATTAATATATAAGTCATTTAATTGTATCCTTTTGTATTTATCTGCATCATATCGAGTAAATTTGCATACTACTTTTTGAGATTGGTTTCTAGGGCTTTATCTTTATCATCTGATAATTATAAATAAAATATATGAGAGCCGCGAAGTATTTTTCCTACGATAGTGTGTCTCGACAAAATGTGTGTAGTCTGTAAACTTCATAGAAAAAGCGCGGGAAAATGAAGTGGAGAGAAAAAAAGAGAGAAAATATTTTCATGTCTTCAAAACGATGTAAGACAAAAACTTGAAATTTTTTTAACACCAAAATTTCAGATTTGGTCATATTTGGCATGCTGATTATTTTAAAGGTATTTTCGAGCAATTTTGAGGTATATATAGTAAATATTAAGTATTAGGTAGTAAGTATTAGGTAGTAAGTATTAGGCGTTTTAGACCTGCCCATGTTCCAATTGACATAGAAGATATTGCTAATACCCTGCCAAGAAAAACTAGTGATAATGGTCTTGTCATAGTTAAACTTAAAAGAAAATTAGAATATAAGGGACATGTAATTTTTGAGGCAATTAGGCCTGATTTTGTTCAGCAAATGTTAAATTATTTAAAAGATAATAATCCTCTTTATCAAGACATAGTGATTGACGTCAGTAACATTTCTGATGATGAAACTATGGTGGAAAATAATACAGATGTTACTAACATTAATACAGCCAGCAATGATAACGAAGAAATTTCTGATGAGGGTATCAGAACACAAAATGACACTTCAGTTTTAGAACTTGAGACAACAGCAAACCCACTTGACGTGTTTCGCTCAAGTGCAAATGAAACAACTCTCATGTCCCATACTCCCACTGAAACAGAAATAGATAATGAAATTTTAACATTAGCACCTGGTCAAGGGAAAAAACCAATTTATTTTGATGATGAAATTGTGAAATGCTTGCCCATCCTCATTTGTTCCCAAAGGGTAAATTTGGATTCCCGTTCAACGCCATGTTAAATTGAGTCCCTCAAAGTACTTTACCAACGATTATTGAACTTACTCAAAAATTTGCTCTGATCCAGATCCATCTTTTTTTGCTAACTCTGTGTTCAACAAGTCTCTTTGACCAGTCAAAAATGTTGCCATGAGAAAAGGGCAGCCTCTAATTTAAATGCGGGAATGTTAAGTCAAAATTCAAAGAAACAGTGAAACAATTTATTGCAAATGACAAAGCCTTTGCTTTTATGAGTACAGTTAAAGGAACTCCAGCATATGGAAAAAATTTCAGCAAGAAGTTTTTGGCATGGTTAAACAATTAGGGCCAACCAACTTTCTTTTGACTTAAAGCTGTGCCTGATCTAAGATGGAATGAATTGATCTCCATAATTTACAAACTCAGGTCAATGTTACTAACGAATTTTTGAGAATCTTTCTTATCATGAAAGGTGTGATTGTTAAATAGCCATCCTGTTCTAGTAGCAGGCATTTTCATATAGAGTTGAAGTATTTTTAAAGAAATTGTTTTAGATGGTCCACTTGGCAAACAAAATTATGCTATTCGGGTGAATTTCAAGTACGTGGAGCCCTCATTTCATCTTTTCTTTGGATTTTGATGCGCCAACATTAACTCCGGAAACAAAATCTGAATACGTAGAATTTGTGATAAAATAATTAAAGTTTGTTTACCATCACAACAGAAGATCCAGAATTGTTTAACCTTGTAAAAACCTATCATTACATTCATCGTCATTCAAAAACTTGTCGTAAAAATATAAAAATAGCCTTGTAGATTTCATTTTGGCAAATTTTTTTCTGAGAGAACTATTGTTTCAGAGCCTTTGCCACAAGAATTGCCACAAGAGCAAAAACGAACAATACTGTCACTGAGAAAAGAATTATTAAGTAAAGTAAGGACATATATAAATGAAAATCTTAATCCAAGTAAAAGAAATTTTTTTAACCCAGATGCTGAAAATTTCAGTCCTGTTCCAACCATAGATGAGATACTTAATGAATTAGATATTCCCAAGAATGATTATGAATATGCTCTGTCAGTATCTGAAGATGATGATTTTCACCTATATTTGAAACGCGATTCAAATGCGTGTTTTGTAAACAATTATTTTACTGAGGGTCTGAAAGCTTGGCAAGCAAATCTGGATATTCAGCCTGTATTTAATTATTACAACATAGGCGTAGCGATATACCCTGCAAAATTTATGGATGAGAGCGGTTTTTACGACACTGTAATTATTGTCCTTGTTTTATCAAAAGATAATGAATATGTCATAAACGTCTGCACTCCCCCGTAAATTTTGCAGGGTAAGTCGCTACGCCTATGTTACAAGGCTGTTACTTACATGTGTGCATATCTGTCGAAAACTGAAGATGAAGTGTCTCATGCTATGAACCAAGCTGTTCAAGAAGCATTCGAAAACGATTTAGATAAATATCAGCAAATGAAATCTATTGCGCATGCTTATGTTTCAAAACGGGAAGTATCGGTGCAAGAAGCTGTATATCTTAGCATGCCTGAATTATGGCTAAGAAAAGTATTTCCAGGTGTAACTTTTGCAAACACCAATGTACCAGAGAAAAGATTTAGAATGTGCCTTAGTGAAAATGAAATAAGTGAGCTTCCTGAAGATAGTACCTCGATATTCAAAAAGAATATGCTAGACCGATATTCAGATATTGTGATAGACCAACCAACAACTATGCTAATGGAATTTATGTGTCTGTTTCAAACATGTGTTATGCTGAATTTTTGAGGTTTTATAGTATCATGTATGTAGAGAATAAAGAAAATGATTGCCAGCCCAATGAACTTGTAGATGATCTAGTTGAATCAAATCATCCAACAAATGGGTACCCAAATGTTGTTCCACTCTTCTCCAGTCGAGATAAACTAAAATGTCGTAAAGTTCCGTTAGTACTCCGTCTTCATGAGCCAAATAGAAACAAGCACCCCGAAGATTATGCTCATCATCTGTTAATGTTATATTATCCTTTTCGTAATGAAAATGAGTTACTCTCTAAGGAACACAATTCTTACACACAGAAACTATTTGAACCAGGTGTTGTAGAAATGATTGAAAGGAACAGAGCTTTGATCCAACCATATTCTGGTTAGTAGATGATGCATTAGAAAGGTTTAGAACTGACATCACGCTCAATATGAATGACTTTGAACAGCAGGAAAATGATGAAACAAATGCTGAGCTTGAAAGTAATACTGCAAATAATAATAATGAATCAGATGATGAAGCTAATGAAGACACAGTACCATTTAGGGCAGCAATACCAATGGAATCTATTTTGCTTCCTGATAATGAAATAAATACTCGTATAAGATCTCTTAATCCTCAACAGAGAGAAATTTTTGATGTAATACACAAATGGGGAAGAAATTTTGTAAAAAACCTGTCTTCTAAAGATCCTAAAATTGTAGAGCCATTCCATATTTTCTCGGTAAGTGTAAACCGCAGGTTACAGGTTGCAGGTTACAGGTCACAGGTTACAAGTTACAGGTCACAGGTTACAGGTTAACAAAACACAGACCGGAAAACTGTAACGCACTCGTAACATACAATTCATAACATACAACTCATAACATAAGTTCCTGAAAATATTATATGTAATGGAAATGTAATATCAAAATATGTTAATAATATTATTTAGAAGATTTAAACGACAAATCATCAACCCCATACCCCAAATATTGACAACAAATGACACTTAAATTATGTAAATAATGATGTTATCTCAAACTATGAGGTTTTGTACGCCAATTAACAATAAAATATTCTTCATGCATAATAGGATGCTGACGCTGCAAGTGGATATAGATTGACAGGTTTTGAAAACAATAAATACTCCTAGAGAGCTGTTTTAGAGAGATGAAAATAGTGACGTCATTTTATCAAAAATACAAAGCCAGGGGATAAAAATATTGAAACATTTATAAAATATAATCCCATTGACGCTATTTTCATCAATTCTTGTTATCATACCCAAGGTGATGCAGGAGATAAAATGAGATATGACATAGTGATTGTGAAATAGCTATTTTCCTGTTAGGGGGCTGTTTAAAGCAAAGGTGAGATCGATATTCGAATATTTCTTTATTCTTTGTATATAACATACGTAGCATGCGTATAACATTGAAAAGAAAATTTTTTTACATGTGTGATATAGATGTAATATATAATACAAGTATTACAGGTCCGTGTTATACACGGCATAAAACGCAAAATCACATGGTAAACACGTGGGTAGATTTTTAGCTTTAAAATAGTTTTAGATCAATAAAATACCTTTGGAATTATACTTTTGACATTAACAACTGTTTTTCAAACATTTTCTTTGTGTTTTACAGTAATTAAAGCTGACCAACACTGACCTGTGACCTGTAACCTGTAACCTGTGACCTGCAACCTGCAACCTGTAACCTGCGGTTTACACTTACCGATATTTTCTTAACCGGTGGCGGAGGCGTGGGAAAAAGCCATTTACTTACAACAATTTATCACTCATTGTCTAAACTTTTAATGTACAGAGGAGGAGAACCTACTAAACAAAGGATTCTTGTGCTTGCCCCAACAGGTGTAGCAGCAATCAATGTCAATGGAACCACAATTCACACTGGTTTGATTATTCCTACAAAAAAGCTATTTCCCTTGAATGCTATGTCAAAACAAAATTTGCAAAAAAAAGCTTGCGTTGAGATTATAATGATAGATGAAATTTCCATGGTACCTACCCTTACCAAAATATTGACTAGAAAAGTATACTTTCAGTATATAGAAAGTATACTGCATTCATACTTTTGCTCAAATTTAAGGATTAAAGTATACTTTAAGTATACTTATCAAAATCAAAGCATCACTCAAATTAACAAAATTTGTACTGCATTTATACTGCAAGCAGAAAGTATGAGAAAAGTATACTTTTTTTATACTTTCTGTACTTGTTTTTGAAAAAAAAGATAAAAAGAAAAATAATTGGGTGCATAAATCAAAAAGTATACTTTAAGTATACTGCCCTTGGAGAGGGAAAGTTCTTATTTGTTTTGAAATCATTTTTCCTTTGTAAATTTTCATGCATGAAAGATTTTTCTAAAAAGAAGTGAATTTCATAAAAACTTTGAAACACATGAAAAAATTCTCTCATAACATCAGAACATTAATGTGTGTGGTGTTGTGAGAGAACTTTGTTTTACCATTTTTTGAACAGTTGAAATTTTAAACATTTATAAATTTGAAGATGAAGTGTTTGCTAACAATTAGCAAAGGTTTAATGGATGATGTACGCGACCTTGCTTATGTAAGTATATAGATTACCTGTATATTATTCAAAACTAATGGACCACTAATGGTGCACTATGTGAATGTAATGAATCTTGTTTGTGATTATACTAGTCTGTGACAGCATGATGAGTTAAGGTAGTTTAAGTTAAACCTGATGTGAGTGGATACGGATTTTCTTTATCTGCTTAAGAGCTTTTAAGATTATTTACTTTCAATGTTACTGACAGTTACTTTACTTTCAATGTTACCAGATTAATAGGAGTTTGGTTTTAAAATTTCTTCAAATTCATAAGCTTTATAGGCATGAACTTTTTAAATTTCATCATTGAAGAATGTGTTTTAAGTAGCCATGTGGTTAATACTATAGCAATTTGTATAAAAGTATACTTTATTTATACTTTTTTGCAGTATATTTGAAGTATATTTCCATGCAGTATACTTAAAGTATATGGAATATTGTTCCAAAAATTTAGTACTTTAAGTATACTTTCTATAACATCAAAATATATACTGAAAGTATACTTTTAGTCCCTCTGAAAGTATACTTGCAGTACAATATAGAATATACTTAAAGTATACTGAGTTTTGGTAAGGGTAGTCGCTTATTTCGAAATATTGATTCAAGGTTACGTGAAATATTCAATTCTGATAAACCTTTTGGTGGAAAATCGGTCTTACTTTGTGGTGATTTGTATCAACTCCCACCAATTTATAGAGATCCAATTTACAAAGCTGATTGTTCATCTATGCAAAGTATTGTCGGATTTGAATTATGGAGAAGTTTCCAAATGGCAGAATTGACTGAGGTCATGAGACAGAGAGATGATATAGATTTTGTAGATCTATTAAATCAAGTACGTTTAGGTGAACTTGATGAAGAAAAAGAAGAACTTTTAAAATCTAGATTCATTACAAAAGACAGTCCCAGACTACCCTGCTAATATAACTCATATTTATGCAGAAAATAAGCCAGTAGATTTATACAATTTGCAAATGCTTGAAAAATTACCGACTGAAAAGCATCTGATTCTTGCACAAGATGAGGTACCAAAAAATCTGACAAGAAGTGATTTGAATTTTATTGAAAATGCTAAAGCAAGAGATACAGGTGGTCTAGCTCGTATTATTGAAATGAAAGTAGGTGCTCGTGTTTTGATATCAAAAAATATTGACATTGCTGATAGATTAGTCAATGGACAAGTTGGAACAGTTATGAGATTCAAATTTGATTGCAATAATAAAATATCTGGTTTCTATGTAAAACTTGATGATGTCACTGCAGGTAAAAAAGGATCCAATTTGGATAATGTATGTAGAGAGAACAATTGGACTTTGATCGAAAGAGCAGAATCTACCTTTGCGACTAGAAAAAATAAGCAAAAGTCACCTATGGTTAGAAGAACTCAATTTCCACTGATACTATCGTATGCATGTACTAGTCACAAAGTCCAAGGGCTAACACTTCAATCAGCAGTCGTAAGCTTTGAATTATTTGGTCAAAGATATTTCAATGAAGGTCAAATGTATGTTAATTTGTCAAGGGTAACTGACATAAACGGACTATTCTTAATTGGTGAATATAGTAGAAATGCTATCAGAGTCAACACTGAAGCAGGGCTTGAATATGAACGTTTGAGAAGAAATTGTTGTTTGCAAAAGGTTCAAACTTTTTCATCTGTTTCTACCTCTCCCGAGCATTTAAATATCTCCCTTCTTAATATTCGCTCGATGAATAAACATGCTGTTGACCTAAAAAAATCTGAAAATTTAATGAACAGTGACTTGTTATGCCTTACTGAAACTCAGCTATCACCTACAAGTGATACTAGTGGAATTGATCAAACATTAAATGCTTTTAATATTGAGTATAACAACAATTCAATTAATCGCTTTCAAAAACATGCATGTTGCACAAATTCTTCAATTCAAATTTTAGAGTGTAATAAAGCAGCAGGTTACACATTGATAAAATTCAAAAAAGAGACGTTTATTAGTCAACCTATTAGCCTTTTAATCTTGTACAGACCACCTAATTCTTCAAGAAACACTTTTCGTGAAGAACTATTGCAACTGACAAGTTATGATGATGTAGACATTATTGTGGGAGATTTCAATATTGATGCACTAGATCCAACAAATCAAGACCTAAACGAAATACTTTCTTCATTCAAAATGATAGTGAATGAACCAACTCATCTTGCTGGTGGCCTTCTGGACCATGTTTATATAAAAACAAGTTTTATTAGCCAGAGAGAAGTGAATTGCTTTATAAAGGATATTTATTTCTCCGACCATGATGGAGTTTGTTTCACTATTGTGAGTGATACTTAATTGTTTTAACTGCTTGGACTGCTTGAACTGCTTGATATTGGGGGGGGTGTACAGTTTGGAGGGTGGGATACATAAGGGATACAAAATTCTTCAAGAGCAAAGTTTGTAATATTCATTATGAAGTCGATTCAGTACATTTATAAATAAATAAATCACAGCTTATTCTGGTGAATTTTGAATCCCTTGCGTATCTATCCTAGAAGAAAAAAATCAAAGCTGACAATAAGGAATTTGTCTTAAAAAGGTTTTTAGTGCCTTTAAAAGGAAAGAAACTTTCTTGCAAATTTTAATCTTTTGGATGGTTATGAATTTCTTTAAAACGTCATTGTCACTTTTGAGTGGACACGATACTAGTTACAAAAGACATTTTCCTCAGTCACATAACTTTTTATAATTTTATGTACAGTATTTTAAAAATGTGGATTTAAGAATTTTTTTTTATCAAATTGGAATATTAACTTTGTACATTCTTTATATATTTTTTTAGTTAAAATTTGAATTATGATATGCATTAACTTTTTAATTTTTTTTTTTGAAAATTCTTTTTACACTTTTTATAGTATTTTTTAATCAACTCATCAATTTATACAAAATTTAGAATTACAAAATTAACAAAATGAACAATACAAATAAAAACCCTGGACTAAAACTATGTTGGACTGGACTGGAATATTATTTGCGTGTTAATCGTTCTGCTGTAACTAAAATTATATGCTTGGCTGGAGAAAATATATGGTCATTTGTATGATATGATGCTGGTAATTTGTTAATGGTTTTGTTGTAGTATTAATTTCTGTTACGTAATAGTGTTGGTAGAATGAGGCAACCTAAAAGAAAAGAAACAAATTTTTGATTCATTGGCAACTTGGAATAAACATTGATTTCACACCACCAAATTCAGCAACTCTAGATGCTACAAAAGTCACAAAAACAAGTAAGTAAGACTTGGTAAACTTTGAGAAAATACTACTCGAGTACTATACTTCAAAGTCACAATTTACGATTCTCTGCTTAAAAAATTGACAAATAGGTAATATTTTTAACAATGGTTGGTATTTTTACAGACAATTGGTATAAAATCTATTGAAGTGGTTATCAATTTCTGAAAAGAAGTAATTTATCACACGTTTTCTCTGAAAAGAAAATACAAATAAATACATCGGGGTGTTTAGAGCCTTTTAATTTTATATTTTACTCTGTTATTTTAGATATCAATCAACGATCAATTGTCATTTGGCTGTCATGACTCGTAAACAATTGTCACTGTTTTACTCCGAACTCAAAGTCGATGCTACAAAGTACATTCAGGTAATTTAATTAAACCTTACAAAACATTTAAAAACCTGAAGGCTTTTCTATTTTCTTACATAAGAAACTGTCACATTTGCTGAATGTCTCCATTCACCAAATAACTTAGAAAGTTTATATCATCAGCTTTTATTTTTGCTCCGGCCTAGGAGCCTTAAATTCTCTCTCGTCCGAAGACGACGACGGTCAAGACATTTTTTGTTTGTTTATTTAATCCGATGATCTATTCCGAATTAATAAAACGGATTATCTGATTCCAATAATACTGTGATTTGATTGGCCGAAAGGGAATTCCGGCCGAAAGTATTTTTAAGAAAAAGATGGCTGCCGAAAATGGCTAGCTGACTGTGTAGCAAATACTTGCATGATCATTTTCATCATTATTCATGATGTTTTGGACTAGATTTATGAGAAGTTTGATGCATACTGGCTCTCTAACAATGTGGAAAGACTTTGGAGAAATTTTGGCCATGAATCGTCAGCTGGTCGAGTGCTTAAATCTTGCATATGGCTAACAAAACCATAAAATTCTGTAGGTAACTTGACAATGAAACTTTCAAACACACATCCTTTGGAATTTAAAAGAGAATACTAAAATTACAACATTACAGTGAAAATTTGAAAACGACTGTGTAGTTTTTGTGGTGTTATGTTTATGGCTGAAAATGATCCTGTTTGTTTTGTATTCATCATTGTTGACGACTCTGGCGACCGCTCCTTTTGATTCTTCAAACCCGACACATATTATTTACAAACATATGACTATGAGAATTCAATAAAGGATACTAAAACACAATTCCAGTGTAAATTTGAAGAAGAATGGAGAAATCTTCACAGTTTTATGGCTGAAAATGATCGTTTTTGGACTTTGTCGTATAATTTCATCCCGGCTTGCGACCGTTCCTTTTGATTTTTCAAACCCGACACAGATTTTTTACAAACATATCATTATGAAAATTCAGTAAAGGATACTAAAACACAATTCCTGTGAAAATTTGAACAAGATTGGAGAAATTTTCACAGTGTTATGGCTGAAAATGATCGTTTTTGGACTTTGTCGTATAATTTCATCCCGGCTTGCGACCGTTCCTTTTGATTTTTCAAACCCGACACAGATTCTTCCCTTTTGATTTTTCAAACCCGACACAGATTTTTTACAAACATATCATTATGAAAATTCAGTAAAGGATACTAAAACACAATTCCTGTGAAAATTTGAACAAGATTGGAGAAATTTTCACAGTGTTATGGCTGAAAATGATCGTTTTTGGACTTTGTCGTATAATTTCATCCCGGCTTGCGACCGTTCCTTTTGATTTTTCAAACCCGACACAGATTTTTTACAAACATATCACTATGAGAATTCAGTAAAGGATACTAAAACACAATTCCTGTGAAAATTTGAACAAGATTGGAGAAATTTTCACAGTGTTATGGCTGAAAATGATCGTTTTTGGACTTTGTCGTAATTTCATTGCGGCTGGCGACCGTTCCTTTTGATTTTTCAAACCCGACACAGATTTTTTACAAACATATCATTATGAAAATTCAGTAAAGGATACTAAAACACAATTCCTGTGAAAATTTGAACAAGATTGGAGAAATTTTCACAGTGTTATGGCTGAAAATGATCGTTTTTGGACTTTGTCGTAATTTCATTGCGGCTGGCGACCGTTCCTTTTGATTTTTTCAACCCGACACAGATTTTTACAAACATATCATTATGAAAATTCAGTAAAGGATACTAAAACACAATTCCTGTGAAAATTTGAACAAGATTGGAGAAATTTTCACAGTGTTATGGCTGAAAATGATCGTTTTTGGACTTTGTCGTAATTTCATTGCGGCTGGCGACCGTTCCTTTTGATTTTTCAAACCCGACACAGATTTTTTACAAACATATCGCTACAAGAATTCAGTAAAGTATACTAAAACACAATTCCTGTGTAAATTTGAACAAGATCGGAGAAATTTTCACAGTGTTATCTGAAAATGATATTTTTTGGACTTTGTCGTAATTTCATTGACCATCCCTTTTGAAGATTTTTCAAACCCGAAACAGGTTTTTTCCAAATATACCACTATTTATTACATACACACTATTGTATACCATTTTATTTGGTTTATCCTACTCTTTTCCAAGTATTATCCCAACAGAAAAAATAATGCTTAGCTCAAAGCCGTGGCCTCTAATTTAGGCTATTTTTCTCCCCAAAATTTTATCCGGACAATCAAATCAACGGCGCATCATGGCTTCGCTATTGGCAAGTTTAGAAAAAAAATAATTTATAAGGTCTTGGAAATATTCACTTCTAAATATTTATCTCCTTTAGCTCCAATTTGGAACTTTTTAGTCGAGGACGAGTCGGCGGGGGTCGGATTGGTTCTTTAGGCAAGAAAGTGCATGTGTAATCACTTAGAAGAGCTAAACTTCCAGCTGGTTTATTTATTTGTTAAGATTATTTCTCATACTCGCTCTGCAATAAATAGAATTATTACTTTGCTTTCTGATCTGTTCTGATTAGTAGTTTGTGGGCAACATTCTAACAAAACTAACTCAACAAGCTCATCTTTCACATCTTTGAATCTCTTAAGCCGGAGCTTCCAGCGCAGCTGGTTTATTATTTTTTGTTTTCTCTACTAGATTATATACGATCAACAGTAGTTTCATATTGTATTCGTTTCAATCAATCGGTATGCTGTTCATTGTCAAATTGTCGTCAAAGAAAAACCAACGACTGGCGACCATTTAAATTTTGTTCATAATAGAGTTATTTGTTGCTGATTTTGAAATTCATAACGTTTCTTCGCTCAGTGAATGAAAGTGATCAAAATGATATCATAAGTGTTATCTATACTTGTCCATTAACCATTTCGTATTGCATTGTTTTGTTTTGTTTTGCTTGATTATTGCAAAGATGCTGCTGGGATAAATATAATGAACTATTATTTGAAAAAAAACTATTTCTATTTGTAAAAGTAAATGGTCAGTCTATGTGACCTGTCAATTGAATTTTTGATAGAATCTTTGTATAAGTTTATAACAGGACATATCTAAAATTTTGTGATTTGTCCCTAAATTTTTACTTTATCTTCAAAATGTTAAAAGTTGAATTTAAATGCTTTAAATACGGAATGTTAATTTTCTATTCAATCTTACCACTAGGAGTTTCGAGTAACCTGGAGAAACATTTAGGCAAAGTGATTTTCTAGCTCTATTAAGTTTTCCAATTTTGCTTGATTCTTTATGCATTCTTCCATCGCAGCGAGCTATTTAACTTCTTTACAAACTATCCAGCTAATAATCTAACTATATTGGCTGACCTTCCAGCCTCGGCTGGTTTATTTATGTTTTGTTTTTTTTCCTCTAGGTATATAATAAAACATATATTCAAGGGGGGTTCACGGTTGGCGGAGGAGCGGAATCGGCCCTTTTTTCGGACGGAGTGGCGTAATTTGGCGAAAATTTAGACGGAATTACGGAAATTGGTTTCTCTGACGGAGACGGAAAATTAGACAATTTTAGTGCGGAAAAACGGAATTTAGCAAAAAAATTTGCGGAATTTCGGCATTGGTAAAAGATATTCAAAATTTGCGGAATTTTCGACAAAAATATTGAATCTCAAAGGAATTTTCGGTGACGGAATTTTGGTTCAATTTAAGACGGTTTGACGGAAATTGGAGAAAAAGTTGGCGGAATTGCGGAATCGGGTACCCCCTGAAACTCCCCCCATTCAATAGATAAAAGTTACTTATTGGATTTAATAAATCTCAATAACCAACTTTTACCTATTGAATATCTGCTTATTATACTGATGCTTTTTACAGCGTGGGACCTTGGCCCGGGGGGGGGGTACTAGGTTTGCGAGGTGACGGGTATGTCCGAGCCAAAAATCGAAAATCGACCCTTTTAGAGACAAAATTTTTGTGATTTTGGGACCCTTTGAGAGACTTTTTCCTAAATTTTGGTCCATTTTTTCCAAATTTTGGTTTGATTTTCACCAAATTTTGGTCAAAATTCTTGGAAATCGTGACCCTTTGAGAGAGAAATTTTTGATTTTTGTGATTTTGGGACCCTTTCAGAGACTAACTTTTGAATTTGTACCCCTTTGAGAGACTTTTGAGGAATGAGAAAAGGTACCCTTATGGCTCGCACATACCCGGCACCCATTTTGCCTAAGTACCCCCCCCCCCCCGGGGACCTTGGGCATATATTACGACTATAATGGACGAATTGAGGGGAAAGAGAACAAAAAATGGTTGGTAGCAGTAAAGCTCAGGCTGATTTTAAATGAAGAGATAAGAAAAGTTCCTCCAAAAACGAGGAACTAAAAACTCAGCGTTGATGAAATTGACAGGGCGTGTGCTACGACAGTAAGTTGGAAGTCTTCATCGAAGTAAAACTCGAAACATCAGAATAAAAAATGCATGGTCAAAGTGTCTTATTTTTTTGCTCTAGTTTATCATACAAAAAAGGAAAGTTTGAGTTTTACCCACGGAACATACTACATGTAAATAGTATCAACTTAACCCTCATTGAGACCCCCTTCTAAGTTTTTTTTTGACAAAAATAGTGCAGTCGAATCCTTCAACGCCGGCGATGCAAAATTCGACAGTGGTAGAGCGCTGGGGAATTAAACAATGTCGAGATTCAGAGTTGACAGCGCTGTTAAAGTCTTTTTCAAGTTTGCTGTCAGTAAAATTACAAAAGCGAATAACTTTTAATAGAAATTAAATCAGATTGAAATATTTCTATACTCGTTGTAAATATAATCGGGAGTGGGATATTGTCATAAACGAAGATGAAAAATGAAGATGAAGAAAAAATCAAACAGTTAGTACAGTAAAATTTTGCATCCGATTGTATTTTTTCAACAGTGCCTGATCGGTTTTGGTTTGAATGTATGACATCAAATCAAAATATTTAATTAATATTCTAATTAAGTGAAAGAATTTTCATTCTTGCAATTAGGTGGAATGATTAAGAAAAACCATAAGGAAATCACTTCCTTGCCTCAAGTCGTTGTGCAAGAAATGATAGACACACGGTCGCACACACCGCCGGTGGTAAATCGAAATTTACGGACACAAAACATTAAACTTAGTCTTTTGAAATGAGATATGCAAGAACCAAGATTTTGTTAAACCTCTCTTCATGTGTTGTTTAACTTTTCGGGGGGAATTAAAC
This sequence comes from Clytia hemisphaerica, assembly GCF_902728285.1. NCBI lineage: Eukaryota > Metazoa > Cnidaria > Hydrozoa > Leptothecata > Clytiidae > Clytia > Clytia hemisphaerica. The sequence continues at coordinate 20,511 of NW_027103310.1, forward strand.
ACCTCTTCTGTGTCCCGATGGAGTTTTAAAATCCATCTGCGATTATGAGATCATATGAAATTCCACCAGGTCTGGTTTTGAAATCTGCTGGAACAATAGAGCTTCTATCCCCACTGGGAGTACTCCGTCTAAAACTAAAATATCTTGAAAAATAAAGTGCCATACTGTCAAATATCTCAACGGCCGAAGACTGGGCACGACAACAACAAAACAAATCCAAATATCTCTTTTGACTCTTCTTTTATTCTAGAGCGAGGCATTTTTCTCGCGTCTGATTGGACGAAAATAATCTATTTTGCTTTTACCCGCGAAGTAGTAAAAAAAAAATGGACAAAATTGAATGTAGAAAATCTATACTATATCTCGCGTTTGGACAAAGGAGGCGCGCTACGCTTGCTCGCTTTCGGGCTTCAAACATTCGATTTTTTGACATCACTTTAAACTTTCGAAGCTCCTGCAGTAGCAAAAGTTTCGAATTTGCGTCAAAACACTTTGAAAGGCTTCTATTTTTCGAAAATCATCAAAGTGGAACTCATTAAGACCATGTTCACACGTTACTCTTCCGTTTCGTTCCGGCTTGATTTTCGTTGCGGATCGAGTGTGTTCATATTGCTTTCGGAACGTTAAACTTATACTCACTCATTGTATTTCAAGGTTTTTCAGTTTGACGAAGGTAATTTTCTACTTTAAATGAAAAAAAGATTGCTTAGCTAAGTATTCGTCTCTACAACTTTGAACAGTTTATTTGATAATGAAATATCTTCACTTCACTTTAAATCCCTTTTTACGCCGGCCTTTAGACGAGGCCAATTTAAATAGTTGTTTTACGGGCTAAGCTACCCAAAAAAGAGTGTCGGTCGGTCAGTGAAAAAATAAAGATTAAAGTAGAACTTCACCTACAAAATCTCCTAAAAGGCAGCAAAAACTACAACATCTTGACAAAAATGCACTATAGAAAATAAAAAGGCACAAAATGGTAGAATTCACGGATAAAATAAAAACATTGAACATGAAATTCCAAAGAAATTCCTCAAAGCCTAGGAAAAAACTACCAAAATTTTGAAAATTTGGAAGTCTGTAAAACAATGCAAATAAAAATGTGCTACCAAAATGAACTTTATTTTGATTTCGATTTTAGGAAATTCAGGGTCGGCCGGGCCCGTAAATGGACTAATCAAACTGGTCTCGACTTATTGGTTTTTTTTTTGTTTAGAGCTATCGTAAACCCTTTCTTCCTTTTTATTTTTATTTTACATCAAAAATTCCATGGAAAGCGTTTACCGACCAAGTATGACATTTTTCTGATCTCATATGATCAGCCTGATGTGTACAGAATTTCAAAACTCACTTCCGCCCAAAAATAACGAGCCAAACGAAAAGGCTAAACCCTGATATATGTGAAAGTTGTTGCGAAAGAATTTATATTGAACTAACATAATACAATTATCAATTTTGATATTTTATGATTATCTTAGACTCTTTAGCAACCGTTCTGTAATTATTTCTGTGGTTTAAACTTCCTAAATTCCTGATAGCATCCCACCCGCTGTGGTGAGGAAATTATTAAGTCGCAATTATGTATTCTCTAACGAACTAAAGACCTAATTATCCGATGGTTGACATTTTGGAAAATCAGTATGGATAAATAGAGCTGGAAATTGTTTGGAAAATCATTCAACTTTCTCACCAATCAAAGAAACAAACAAAAAAGCTTCTTGAAGAATCTACAAAGTTTTCAACCATGAAGATCATCATTCTCGCCGTTCTTGTTGCAGGTAAATTTTGATGTAATTTCTGACGAAGTTTTGAATAAGCCTTCATTTTAACGTATTGACCACTTTTTGAAAAGGTGCAAAGCCCGGGATAATCATATTCTGAAAAAAACGCGTGAAAGGAAAAACGAGAACAAGTGAAAAAACTTAATACTGACACATCTAATGTGCATCAATAGTTAAATGTGTTAAAGCCAATAATTAAAGTTTTTTATTTTCTTTCTCTTGTAGTTTGCAGCGCAGCAAAATCTCACCCCCATCAATCCTGCCCAAACTCCTTATGTGTATGGAGATCAGTTGGAGATATCTTCGCATATAACGAGCACAAACCATATTATTTTGTGACTTGCACAAACAGTGGTCCAGTATGCAGAAGATGTGCTGATGGTTTGGAATTCAACGAGAAAAACAAAGCTTGTGTTCGATCATTCAAAAAATCAACAACAACGACAACAACAACAACTACGACCACCCCAACTACAACGACCACCCGAGCCATCGACACACCAGAATGTAAGTATTGTTTCAAATTGAATAAAAATCACTTTCTTCTTTAGCATGATTATTTTTAATAAAGGCTGTCATTGCTAGTCTCTGGCTGTTGTTAAAGTTTTAAGAAAACTTAAAATATTTAAGGAGCAATCGTTAATTTAATCTTGAAAATGTCTTTTAAAAGCTCTAATTTTTATTTTCTCATCTTCTTTTCTCACTTTAGGCAACGATTCTTTGTGCAAATGGGTTCCAAATGGTTCTTTATTCCGATTGGACAACAACAAACCACAATACTATGTTCAATGCAGCAATGGAATCGCTTCATGCCGTCAATGTCCACCTCACATGTATTTCAACAACAAATTTGATGTCTGTGTTCGACGCACTGTACCAAAAGATTGGTAATTTAATTATCACCATCACTAGATGTAGACTGCCGTTCCTGATTGGATAACAATTGAAAGAATTATTCATCAACCCTCGTTGTAAATTTTTAATAATATTTTAGAATAAATATCTAGCATCAGAAAATCAAAATAATTGTCTGCTACTAACTCAAATTAATTATTGGAAAATCTTTCAAAGGCATGGAAATCAATTTGAAATTTTCTATTGATGTCTTTCTTTTAATAATACCCCGTTCTGGACCCAAGATAGACCCTTCGTGTATCATTGGATTAGAAACTTGGAACTTCTCCGACACACAAATCATAAATTTTAACGATACAGGGGGGCTCGAGGGGCTCGAGTTTTACTAGGGTTGAATATATATTTATCCATCATTAAGTATAAGTGTACGCAAAGCGAAATATGACACCACTAAAATTGACCCAAAGCCGTTTGACAGTTCCTTACTTAGTCCTGAGGGTCTTCGTTTTTATTGCTGAGAATCTTGATCAGCTATTTAAAGTTTACTAGAGGAAGTCAACTCAACCAAAGAAATATTTTTTTAAGATAGAGAAAAATTTTAGACAAAGTACAACGTTTTCGAACCATATAGGTTTTCCGTTTTTTAATCATAGCCTCGTTGGTTTAACTAGGGCTTTAAGGCTTAAAAGATGAGGCCTTTTTTTTCTGAACTTTTTAAAATGGTTTTGCATAATTTGGCAAGATTCTATTTGTTTTTGGAAGATAAAAAATGGATGTTCTTATATATAATTGGGTATTCCATATCATTAATGTTTCTCTCCTATTCTCCACCTTTTAGTGCTCCTAGTCTTCACTGAACTCGGCATAATAAAAAATTACCAAAAAGCAAAGTCTCAGCAAAAAGTAGACTCTAGTCTATGTCTAGGTTATAAATTAAATATGGCCTAAATATTAACCCGAACCTAACCAGGCTATCCCGACCCTAGGAGAGGAAGAAAAAACGCATATTTCTGAAAGCGGTTCTGACTACTTTGATACCCCTTGCCTATCCATCTCTTGTCAGTTCCTTCTTGAAAGAATGACCTTGAAGCATCCAAAAGAAAGGAGGCCCTGGGGAGCTATCTATGATCGAGTTTTAGATTTTTTTCAGAGTATGTCGTAAAAGTGTGTAAACATTTTCTTAGCCCCCGCTTATGCTATATTGAATATATAAAACACCCCTGCGTCACAAACCCACTGGGACCCCAGCCCAATGAAGTATAACCCCGAAGGGCTAGAAGCGAATCTCCTTGGTAGAATTTGAAGCCAACAAATTCTACCAAAGTTGCGCGGCCAAGCGCGTGCCGCCTGGTTTTTACACAAACGCCGGATTGAAAGTAAAGTTTACCGCTAAATTTCGAAAAACATATCACTCAAAAATAAAGAAATCGCTAGATTCAATCCGTCGTCAAAAATACGGCGCATATTTTAAGACTTCACTTTTTCTTGCCTGCGAAAGGTTATAGATTCCCTTTTAGCCCTTCAGGTTTATACTTCATTGCCTCATCCCCACTGGAAAATTTGTTCAAAATTTTGTCCCCGGTGGGAAAACTACTCTACAATTTCAGCCCCAGTGGGAAATCGACTTTGATTTTATCCCTATTCGAAATTCAATGTATAAAATTCACTCCAAAACCATTGGATTTCCTAAGCTTGGAACAATAGAATTTCTATCACCTTGGGATTTCGAAAGAACATTTTATCCCCGCTGTGGGGAGAATTTTCACCGGGGCTGTGAGACAGGGTTGTTTAAAAAGTTATTTATCTAAAAAAAAGATACAACTTTTTTTGAAACAAAGTCGGCTGAAATTTGATACTGTAGGATATAAGAAATATTTTGTCCAAGAAGAATTTAGCGCTTCACAAACCGGTCTTAAAAATACACGTGAACGTGAGACCATTTGTCCAATTTCGCTATTATTTTGGTTTGTGGTCAATAACTTGTATTGACAATTAACACAGGTAAAAAATCTATGACGATTTTAAATTCTCAGACATAAAATTTATGGCTATAGGGATTAAGAGCACATTTAGCTCAGTCTGTAAATTCGTACTATCACAAATTCACAATCCTCGAAGTAAGCTACATTTTGATACTTTTCTTTGTTAAAATGCTGGCTTATACGATCAGCATGCATGCATGCTAATGAAACTAAATTGTTTCTATCATACCATTTCGTTCGAACTGTTCGATAGTTTGATCCTTTCTTCTAAAATATGTACTTCTTACAGTAATTTTCAAAGCAAGCTAAAAACATGAAACTCAGGCTTAAGAGCCACTATATTTCTCACTTAAATTTTTCAATCAATTACTGAGAGAAAGTTACAGAGGGAAGTTATACCTTACGTTTCTTAACTTAAGTAATAACCCTGGTGTTGACCAATCTAAATCGTGGTTTTCAATCAAACAGTCTGATTATCTAATTACTTAACTACGCTAAGGGTGTTTGTATTTATCTAAGGTATTCAAATAATTAAGAAAATTTCAAACCCACTTTTTGAGGTCAGGAAGTAGTTTGTGCCAGGGACCAAAAACTAATTGCTTTTAATTCTACAACAATTCAAACAGGATGATTCAGCATTTGGAAAAATCAGTATAAATAGAGCTGGAAAATGTGTGAAAAATCATTCAGTGTTCTCACCAAGCAAGCAAACAAACAAAAAGTTTCTTGAAGAATCTACAAAGTTTTCAATCATGAAGATCATCATTCTTGCTGTTCTTGTTGCAGGTAAATTTTAATATCATTTTGAATAAGTTTTGAATAAGCTTTCATTTTAACATATTGACTACTTTTTGAAAAGGTATGAAGCCCAGGATAATCATACTCTGAAAAATAAGCGTAAAAGGAAAAACAAGAACAAGTGAAAAAATTAAATACTGACACATCTAATGCGTCAATTGTTAAATGTGTTAAAGCCAATAATTTGACTTTTTAATTTTTTTTTTCAGTTTGCAGTGCAGCAAAACCTCACCCCCATCAATCCTGTCCAGAATCCTTATGCGTATGGAGATCAGTTGGAGACATCTTTGCATACAACGAGCACAAACCATATTATTTTGTGACTTGCACAAACAGTGGTCCAGTATGCAGAAGATGTGCTGATGGTTTGGAATTCAACGAGAAAAACAAAGCTTGTGTTCGCTCATTCAAGAAATCATCCACAACAACAACTACCACAACAACTACAACCCAGTCCCCACCAGAATGTAAGTATCTCCCAGTGACAGTAACTTACAATATTAACCTATCAAAATATTACAGTTCAAAAATATTTAAATCGTGATTTTTTTCATTAATTTCATGCATATACATTAAATCTTACAAATAAAGTCTTCAGTTTGTTTAAGCCTCTCTCCTTGTCTTGGAAAAGAATTTTGTTAAATCTCCCTAGGAAAACTATGAAATTTATTTCATATGGTTTCACTCTAAATAGCATTAAGTTAATTATGCTATTAGAAGAGTCAAAGAGAATGCAAAAAAGCAAAGACTAACCTCCTGAATTTGTGACATTACCATCTAACTACTTCTTTAATAGGCAACGACTCTTTGTGCAAATGGGTTCCAAATGGTTCTTTATTCCGATTGGACAACAACAAACCACAATACTATGTTCAATGCAGCAATGGAATCGCTTCTTGCCGTCAATGTCCACCTCACATGTATTTCAACAACAAATTTGATGTCTGTGTTCGACGCACTGTACCAAAAGATTGGTAAACTTCCAACCCTAACCAATTGATATAAGGAGCGAGTCATTGAAACTTCTTCTTTTATCAACTTTTGTAAATTCATTTTGATAGTTTTTTATATGGTAGAATAAACATTATTGAGCATTAATACTCCTGCGTATTTTTTGTGTTCCTTAAAAAGAAATTAAAGCTGTGATGCTCTCTAATTCGACGCTCTACTAATCGTTACGCTCCATTTTTCGATAATATTGAAAACCATTGAACCAACCATATGTTCCTCCTAAACGACGTTCTACTAAACGATATTCTCCCTTATTCGAGATGTAATTCTCCTTGAAAATCGAATTAGAGAGCTTCAAATGCATTATTGATGAAATGATAATTAATTACATGATGTCGAAAAAGATAACAAGTGACAAGAGGGTCAAAAATATAGAAAATATCGTTAACATTACAATTTTGGAAAATTTTCTTTGCTGAAAGCAATGAACTTAATATCTGAAAACACAATTTAGGTATTTCAAAGCCTTTGTTCTGTTGAAAATGATAGAAATTTCAAAAACGCCAACTATATGGTTGATAGAGAAAAAGTTCATTAATCTTTTGGTGTAATCAATCAAAATCTTTGCGTGCAATAAGAGAACATGAGATAAAAAATATAACATATGCATCCTAAGTGTTAAAAAGATAATCCTAAATTTCAATCCTCAGATTTTCGAGGTTTCTTTGCACCAGGTTCACCACCATCTTCTTTCACTTTCTCTTTATCAGCGAAAAAACTTCGAAGTTTATCAAGAGAACGTCCCCGATGTGAAATTGAATTCTTAACATCCTTATCTAATTCCGCATACGTTTTGTCAAAACCATCTGGTAAAAAGCAAGGGTCCCAGGCGAAGGTCCTTGGTCCTTGTGGCTCTACTATTTGGCCATCAGTTTGCCCACGAAAGAGAATGATTTCATCTTCAGGATTTCCAGTTGAGTATGCAAACGTACACAATGCATAACCTGTTTTATCATCGTACGCTGATAACATTTTATGTAAACCTTCAGGCTTTAGTTTATCTAAAAACCATTTAATATAAGGACCAGGAAGACCCTTCAGAGCATTAAAACATAAACAAGTGTCCTCACAAATGACCGGACCTTTAACTTCTTTTGCTGCAAGTCGACATTTTTCACGACTAATGTCATCTGGTTCTCCTTGAAGTTCTGGCAGATCAATCTTTTGAGATACAATTTGGAATGGAAATGAATCACCAAGGATTTGGATGACTTCTTTTAATTTGTTTTCATTTCCAGTCACAAAAGTTAAAATGTTTTTGCCTGACATTATTTTTGATTTTTCTAGCTGAAAATATAAAAACAAAGAAATAGAAAGACATTACATATAGTGAAACCTTTAACTTTTCAAATGGAAAAAAAAGAACAATACCTACAAAACAAAACAAAAGGACAAGATAGATCACAACAAATATCTAGAATGAATATCCACAAAATCGAGATCCATCAAAGTAAAAAACTAAAGATCTAAATCAACCTCCGGAAGAGCGCAAATAATTTCATACCTGACAACCCATATATTAAGGGACAACTGTAATTTTGGGTATTTTTGAGAATTTTTGCTGGATAAGCATAACAATTAGGAACAATTAATTCAGATAAACGATAAATATTTCGATAAAGAATAAGAACACTGTCCATAATTTCTAAAAATAGTGCGAAAATAAAATAAAACAGCAACAGAATGAAAGTAGTATTTTGAAGCTTCAGAAACTCAAAAAACACTGAAAAAGATCCTACTTAGCAAAGCTTTTAAAGTACTAGTAGTCACTGATAATATCTTCCACCCAATCAAACCTCCAATTACTAGACTTTCTTCACTTTTTGCAAGGCCCACGCCCTATATTTAGGGTAATAAGATCATTATTCTACTTTAAAAATGTAAAATGAAATTAATCAATGTTTATGTTTATTTTAACATTTGTTTATATATTCAGATATGATAAAAATATTCAAAATATAAAAAAATGTTAAAATATTCTGCTCTACTGAAATCAAAAAATATTAACAGGGTAATAATTGCAAAAACTAATCGATACAAAGTAGATGTAAATATAAAAAAAAAATTAAAAATACTATGCTCTTAAGAAATTATCCTTAGCCCAAAATTTAAAACAGAACATTGAACTGAACATTGACCAGAATATTGCATGCCATATTTTAGAAAGGCAGGACAGCATCCGTTGGTGGACAAAAAGGGCGCACTTTTTGTAGTGTTTTACCACCAAAAAGGCATCAACATGCAACTGTAAAATGGTCTGCGTTGCAGTGAACCTGCTGTGGAAATGGTATCATTTGGTTCTGAGAAATAGTCAAAAATTCTTGTTGCAAATTTTTGGCAATTTGACGCCAACCAGTTATAAGCTCTGTTGAGGTCGTCTTTCCACCACAAATAGCCAAAAAGTTGTAACAAAGATGTACGTTTCTCTTTGTATTTCCATAGTATTGGCTCGGACTGTGACACCAATAAATTTCTTTTCTTTCCTTGACAATAATCTCTAACATGTTCAAGCGTTTCGCTTCGTTGAAGAATCAACTCTTTCGAATTCTTTTCAAGGGACCAGAAATGTGTATCTGTTTCCATGACAACATAAGCATGATACAAGATGGCGTGAGTTAATTGTTTTTTAAACAAAGGCGTTTTATAGATGTAAACATAGTTAATTTTCTCATCACCTCCAACTAATTGTTTTAACTTAGTTCGGAGTGAATCATGTGTTATGTAGTGGCCTGTACGATTTTCGCTCTTGTCTGATGCGTCTGGATCAAAGTAAAGTTCTCCACTCCATTCTTCCCCTTTTATGGAAGGAGAAATAGAACGAAAAGAAGACATATTTGCTATGAAAAAAAGAGTACTGATTAGGGCCCTCTAATTGTCTGCAGTGTAGACAAAAAAATCTTCTGATAGAAACAGAATTAAAAAGTGGATTTGTGCTTGTTGAAAAGATATTCAAGCACAGGAAAAATTTTCGATTTTCAAGGTTGGAAATTCCATATTTTTGGGTTGGAAATTTTTGTTTTATAATTGAAGGTTGGAAATTTGAGCGATTACCTTAAGCTGATTGACAATTTTCCAAGTCTGGTTGGAAAACATGACTTTTTGGGTGAGAAATTTTTATTTTCCAAACAGTTTGGGAATTGAAAAAAAGGTCAAAAATCGATGTGAGAATACATATTTTTGTAAATTTGATACCTCCGGTTGAAAAACTAGACTTTTTGGGTTGGAAATTTGTGTTTCTCCAAATATTAAAAATCCATGTGGATATTACATTTTTGCGAAATTGAGACTCTTCCTTGGAAAACTAGACTTTTTGGGTTGGAAATTTGTGTTTCTTCAAACAGTTTGGAAAACGTTAAAAATCCATGTGGAAATTACGTTTTTTTAACCACTTTCTGCGCATGTCCTTTGAGAAAACCACAAGCGATTTTTCGCTCAAAACTGTTTTGATGTATAGCTAACCTAGAAATCAGGCTATAATGTGAGCAGTCAAGCTGTAAGTTTCCGTCAGGTGAGGCGTCCCTTCGGAGCAGCCTCGGTCAATCGCAGTGAGTTCGCACAGTGAAGCACATAGGGTGCTTGTGTCATAGTTTCAAATAGTGCCCTGCTGAGCTGTGTGAGTGATTTAAGATCAACCACGTATCTGTGCGAACAATAACGAGAGATTGACCGAATCAAAAAACTTGTTTAAGATCTCTTTTTCCACATCTTTGCCATCACTTTTAGGATTTTGGCTTTTTTCAACCTGAATTTTCGAAAAGTCCAACCTTGTTTGACTTGGATTTTGGCTTTTTTCCAACTGAATTTCCAAAAATTCCAACCTTGTTTAGCTTGGATTTTGGCTTTTTTCAACCTACACTTTTGGAAATTCCAACCTTGTTTGGTTTGGATTTTGGCTTTTTTCCATCTGGATTTTTGAAAATTCTAAGCCATGGAAAATGCAAAATTTCCAACCTTGGAGAATGTCCCACATTTCCAGGTTGGATTTTCCATTGGATTTTATCTTTTTTCCAACTAAGAAAACTTAAAATTTCCAACCATGGAAATCGAAATTTTTTTCCTGTGAAGAGTTGGAACATTATTATAAAGAAAAAACTCTTTCTTCTTGAAAGAAGATGAGACACCAGTGATTCTTTGGTCTTAGAACATCATCAGCTGTTAAAAATATCGAAAAAAGTATTTTTCTATTTGATAATATTCTACTTTCGATTATCTTTTCAACAAACGCAAAACTAAAGTCTGTCTTAATGTAATTTGCAGCGCAGACAAAAAAGGCTATAAATTTTAATAGAATTCGAATTAGATAGCGATACTGTGCTTGTTGAAAAGATAAACAGGGGTGGAATATATATCATAAAGAAAAAACTCAAAAAAGATCAGAAAATGAAAATTGAAAATGAAGAAGAATAAAATCAACTTCTTCAATTATTGTGCTATAATTATCATTTTCACACGAGTGATTCTTTGATCCTTGAACATCGTTGATGAGGAAAAATTTTTCAAAGAAATTTATTCCATCAAAAGATATAGTCGAAAGTTTATCACAGATTGACTTCAAAAACAATCAAAATATATACATAAAAAATAGCCCTTTTGGAAGTCGACCAGGGCAAAATTTTAAACTGTATTATTTGACTGAATGAATATCTTTTGAATTTTTTATCGCATTCATGACGTTCTAAGATTAAAGAATTTCTGATATAAAATTGAAGATCATAGCATTATTCTACAAGAAGTTGATTTTCTTCTTCTTCATTTTTCATCTTCGTTTTACCATTTTTTGAATTTTTTCTATTTTCATAATATATTTCACTCCAAATTATCTTTTTAACAAGCACAGAACCGCTTATTAACTTTTAATTCTATCAAAAGTTACAGCCCTTTTTGTCTCCGCTGCAAATTATATTGAGACAGACTTTACTATTTAGTTCCGATTCTCAAAACTGTCAGTGTCTCCCCTGCAGATTATATTGAGCAAAATCTGGATAGAAACTTTTCATTCTTTTGAAACACTTATTTGTACAATAAAAGTGAGTTTTTAAGAGAATGCCTTTTTCAAAGAGGAATGGCACAAAGTATTCTGTTCATAATTTTCCAAAAAATAAACATAAAGTGGTTTTAAATTTGTACCGACATAAACAGTGATTTATTAAAAGATTCTGCCAAATATTTTTATTCATTTTTTGTAATTTCTTAAATTTTAATCTTCCTTCATACTATGCTACAATTTACAAGGTTAGTAAGACGTAGATTAGTTAGCTAATGTAGGAGAGGTTTTGCTTATATATTGTTTAGAGATTTAAACATTTTAAAGGTCTTGTACCAGAAGATCTATACCGTAAGTTGGTCTAATTTTCACATCTTCTTTAAAGGTAGGAATGATAGGAAGGTTGGGATCACTGATAGGCAAAATATTTTTTCCACTCTGTTTGCTAAGCAAACAAAAATAGTTACCATTAGCGATTCTGACTTTATCAAGCTCTCAGTAACATTGATTCGTAGGAGACGATAGCGTGGGAATCCAAGTGCTAAACTTTTTCCACAGTCTAGCTTATGATATTTTTGCTGCTTAACGCTTGGCCCAGATAACTTGCCTGCAGAGAGATTTTTTCCTGCCATGCAGGTTCAGCCTGATTGGCCAGCTTTCGGCGTATTACTTAGCAGTACTTTCACGCGCATTTTGATTATTTTGATGCGTGCACATAATTTACGGAAAAAGCTGACCCTGCAGAAAAAAGGAAAACAAATGAAAATGAAAATGAAAACATAGATTAATTTAGAAACAAAATGGCTGTTGGCTGGAAGTCTAAATACATGTGGCTGATGTTTTGATGTGGTTTTTAGTAGTTTTGAAAGTCTTTAGAGCTTGTGAAAGAGTTTTTATGGTAAGTTGAATATGTGTGCTTGCCTGGATAAATCCAAAGTTCAGAAAGTCTGTCAGACTAATCTACCTGCACCAAGCCCTATAATCTTAGAACTTTGTGAGGTAAGATATTTTTTGTTTTTTGTTTTTTTTAGCATCTCATGTTTGTGTTTATCCCTTACGTTGGTAAAACTACAACCAAATTCAATCAAAGATTTAAAAAACATTTTCATAAATTAAGGACTTCTGCAGTCTTAGAGAGAGCACTTTAAAACATGCAGCGTGGGAAAGGAGAAATTTTGCTGTCCAATATTTGGAAAGCATGTATTCTAGAGGGAAATATTCCCTATCTGAGAGAGAATATCTTTGGAATGAACGTTTTAAAGGGGGCAGGTCTAAAACGCCTAATACCTATACTACTTAATACTTACTACCTAATACCTAATACTGACTACCTATACCGTTTGGATTCTTTACAGATCAGAACTTCAAGGCCCTGGCTCTCCTTCACCTGTTCAAAATCTCTATTCTAAAAAAATTGGTTTCGTGGAATTTGAATCTGTTATCTAAAAGAATATTTAAATAATAAGTAAAAATTTCCTTCGCCTCATATAAGTACAAAGCAAAAGGTTATTATCTTAGTTTTTCTTCCTTTTACTGCTCTCTCTTATGACTTTGATTTAATTATAAGAACACATGTGCGAATATCTAAAACAGTTATTCTTCCACACCCCTGTCTCATTTATAAAGATCCACATGACTAAAACGTTATTTAAATATATATAGGTTAATTGTATCCTTTTGTATTTATCTGCATCATATCGAGTAAAGTGTCATACTACTTCTTGAGATTGGTTTGTAGGGCTTTATCATCTCAACTGATTCTATAAAATAAAACTAATATGAATGAGCAAGTGAACTATTTTTCTCCTACGAAAAAGTGTGTTTCGACAAAATGTGTGTAGTCTGTAAACTTTATAGAAAAAGCGCGGGAAAATGAAGTGAAGAGAAAAAAGAGAGAAAATATTTTCATGTCTTCAAAACGCTATAAGACAAAAACTTGAAATTTTCAGATTTGGTCATATTTGGCATGCTGATTATTTTAAAGGTATTTTCGAGCAATTTTGAGGTATATACAGTAAGTATTAAGTATTAGGTAGCAGGTATTATGTAGTAGGTATTAGGCGTTTTAGACCTGCCCGTTTTAAAGGGGTGTACTCAACATTCAGAAAACTTTGAAAAGTTGATTTTATATGATTTTATATGATTGTATTTATCTGATATCTGTTTTAATAATGCATATTTTTAGTGAGAGCCACTATGTTCTGAAAACATTCTTCGTGTGCACAGAGTTGTTAAAAGCAAACTAACTTTTTTAAATGATCAATTAGGTCCATAAGATCACAAAAACGAGTGGTAGAAAATTTTTTGACCATTTTGCTGGTCCCCATGTGACGTCATCACTTTTGCTGGGGCTTGAAAATGAAAGTGAAAATTGGAAGCTCATATATGGCTTAAATGAAAGATATTTATCCGAGGATTCCAAAAAATATCACAACAAAATATACCTGAAAATCAATATTTGAGAAGCTAATAAGGAAAATAGCTTAAAAAATGACGTCATCGATGATGACGTTCGTCAAAAAAAAAATGCTTCGTTTGAAAGAGGACCATCTATTGAACAAAAAATATTACTACAAAAAAATCTGAATTTCTCCTTATAAGCCCCTGTCAGCAAATTTGTAATTCGTTAAATTTGCCTGCAAAAGGTTAGCTTCGGGCATGCCCAGGAATCTTTAAAAAGCTTGAGAGTCAAGTCAAACCAACGATGTAAAAATAATAGATAACCAACTACCTCTAGAAGGCACTTCTCCCAAGAGAACAACCATTGTTTTCCTATTGAAATGAGCACTCCTTTAAATAGCTCTGTGTGCAGTGCGTGTTATGCTTTTAGCTAGATTTTGACACACTTTTTGACATCCACTGAATTGATAGAAAATTTGAATTGTTATTTAATGCAAATTTTGGAATTATTTTCAAAAGATAAAGGTACCAATCTTTAGACAAATTGACTACGGATCGGCCTGATACCACTTAATCTTCATCTGGATAAATAAACGCTCATAAAATGATGTTATCTGAAAAATATATGTGTGATTTGAAGTGCGATATCTCACAAATGAAAAGTGCATGAAGGTTGCCTGATACAAAATAAACAGATGAATGTTTATAGAACAATAATATCTAATTAAAAAATTCCTTCTGTGAGGCTGCCTATTGAAAAATACACTTTTTCTAACCCAAATTTTGGAAAAATATACATCACGTGATCGATTCTGTCCAATAGAAGGTTGCAAATGAAGCAAGTTTTTATTTAATTGCACTTTTTACGATGCAAAATGTCATTAATATTTTTACAACCGTAACACGGATGTTTTTTGAGAATCAAGGCAAGTTGGTTATCAATTATTTTTACATCGTTGGTCAAACGCATTTCACAGAATAATTTCCTATCAAGTGAATTTCAAGGTTTTCCGTAGTAATATTTTTTGTTCCCAAGCAGGTCCTCTTTCAAACGAAACAAAAAATTTTCGATTTCGATGATTTTTTAATTGGCGATGACGTCATCAATGACGTCATTTTTTTATCTATTTTCCTTTATAGCTTCTCAAATATTGATTCTCAGGTATTATGTTGTGATATTATTTGGAATCCTTGGATAAATATCTTTCATTTGAGCCATATTTGAGCTTTTAATTTTCACTTTCATTTTCAAGCCCCAGCAAAAGTGATGACGTCACATGGGGACCAGCAAAATGGTCAAAATTTTTCTCACCACTCGTTTTTGTGATCTTATAGACCTAATTGATCATTTAAAAAAGTTAGTTTGCTTTTAACAAGTCTGTGCACACGAAGAACATTGTAGCTCTCACTATTTGATTTAATCAATGTTTATTCTTTTTAGTCAGCCCCGGTGACTCTTCAAATCGGTTCGACGATTTTTTTCCCGCTGGTCGTCGTCGTCGTTAAGACTTTCATTTTTAATTCCGATTTCGGATTATTTTCGGGAAACAGGATTTCGGGATTATTTAGCGCGCGAAAATAATTTTTTTAGTAAGATAAAATAAGAAAAGAAAAAAAACACATAACATAAAAAGAAGCCTTATAATTAATAATAAGAAAAAAAGAAGAGAAAAAAAATTCTTTTTTGCGTCATATCCAATAGTTAATAAAAGATGCTTTTGCATTGTAAATAAAGAGAGCTAATTATAGAGAAAGCATATATGGAGAAAGTGAGTATATCAAAGAAATTTTTTTCCTTCGAATAATGTTAAAAGTTATATACGACTTGTAGACTGTTTCTTCTATCTGGGTCTTTTATTATTCTCATGGAAATAGTATAAAGAGACGGTAACATTTTTGTGTAACATTTGCTAACATTTCTAAAAATAGAAGATTTTGTGTGTAACATTTGATTTTTTTTATTAAAAAAGAGAGAAAAAGAGAGAAAAAGAGAGAAAAAGAGAGAAAAATCGGCGAAAAAACACGTGCGCACTTGAAGTATCCTTTTAAATTCCCTTTAAATGACGGCATCCTTTGATTCAAAATGTTAACCATCGAGAGCAAATCATTTTTTTTTGATTTGCTATCTGCGCGTAACATTCGTTAACATTTGAATGTTTCTGAATGTTAATCGATGTTACACAGTAACATTTTGTACAACATTTGCTATTTTTAGAAAATGTTACACAAAAATGTTACCGAATGTTATCGTCTAACAAGACCTCAACAACGGAATAAATCTTTTTCACCGACTTCTGCTTTCGATACGGATTCCACTATGCACTGCTCTGTTTTCTTCTGAACGTTTCAAGCAAATAGATACGTTCTTTCAAACTGCTCAGATTTTAACAAAGCCAGATTTCTTATCTGTACTTCCTATTAATCATTTTAAGCCTTCTAAGCATTTTGGGCTGACTTTCCAGCGCAGCTGGTTTATTTAGAACTAAATTACTGATTGATAATATAAAATATCAAAACATTTCTAAAAATAAAATTTGATATGCTTTGGTCAAGTTACCCAAATATGCTAGATTATTGACTTTGTTATTTTTTGTTTTTTCTACGATTATGAGCTTGGATTCCCAGGCTAAGGAGACGAGTGCAATTTTAAAAATGCCCATCATAATGCGAGCGACGAATACAATTGAATCAATCAAGCAAAATTGAACATAATCGATTACAATCGAACATAATTAAAGCAAACAGCAAATCCTTGGTAATATTTAATTGCAATTCGATTGCATTAGATTGTGTGTGTTACTGTACAGTGGGCGATTCTAGAAAAAAAAACATTACCCCTTAATCAGGCTAGCGTAGCTCTAAAGCTCTAAAACAGCACCTAATAAAAATGAAAACCAGAATATAATTCTTCTATGGGAGTGATCAAAACTATAAAGTGCACTTACAAACATCAATATGTCAGAATTATTTAGCAAAATTAATAAAGGCACGCTGTCATCATTGACAATAATGAATAATATAAAACAAATGATTTTCTGTCAAGAGCCTTGCAGACATTCCAACAACTTCCATTGTAATGATCTGTCATCAGCTAACTCTACCATTTTAGTGCGGTCCGAGGATTGAGCTGAGAACGCGATTATAGCTTTATATATAATAGTGCCCCAGATTATCATATTATCAGTGGATAGAATTCAATTATCATTATCCCTTTATTTTCATCCCTAGAACTTTTGCAAAAAAAATGAAAAATAGAAGAGTTGTATTTTTTACTGCTCTATTCACATACTGAATTTGCAAACTTCAAAAAAACTGATTTTTGTCCTGCTTTTGCAGGACTTTAGCTTAAGAAGTGCTTAAGCGTGCTATGCTGCAGCATAGGGTACAAAGTCAAAATATATGTCTCCCATAATTTTTGTAATTTTTGAAGAGTTTTACGTCTATAACTATACTGCTAATAGACCTATGTCTTTTTTTAAAGAGGCAGCCATGTTGAATAATTATGTACTCCAGCATAAAAACAATGACACAGCCATGCATAATTGCTGTATCGTGCATATTTTAAAAATTATGCATGGCTGTATCATTGTTTTTATGCTTGAGTACATAATTATTCAACATGGCTGCCTCTTTCAAAAAAGGTCTATGGATGACATCAATTTAAAAAATTCATTTTGGCACAGAAAATTCCAGGCAAACTTTAAAGACGGACTTTCACTTTCTTGAAAGCAGTTTGCTACAGAAATTCCATGTTGTCTATAGGGGGTAACAGATAAAAACTGAATGGAATGGCCCAATTGATGCGATTATTGACACTTGACTAACGCTAACTTGACACTTACATTCCAGACCTGATCAATCGAACTTGTCGCACCAATCGAACAATCGAACTAATCGAACTACATCGAACGATTAAAGTTTGATTAAAAAAATCAATCAAACTCTAAGATTTTTTAAAAGATTGTGAGTGTTCGATTAAGTTCAATCAATGGGTTTCGGTTCGATCAGTTTAATAAACCAATTTTGTTCCACAAGTTTGAGCTGCTCCGTCACCGTATATTAGCTTCTTTTCAAAGCCAAATTCGGAATGTAAATCGTGAAATTACTTCCAATAAAACAATAAATGTCAAGCTGTTAAGTCCAGCAACTGTCGAAATCTCGTGCCAGGACAAAGTTTTTGCAAGTGAGGGAAGATATATGTGGAACAACCCACGGCATGGCCCGAACATGTTCGGGCCTGTTCGGACCATGCTCGGGCCACAAAAAAGTGTTTATTGAATCGGCCCGAACATTTTGTTCGGACCATGTTCGGGCCATGTATTTACAATTGATACGGATTTGCTCGGGCCATGTTCGGGCCATATATAACCGCAACTTCGATCATCCATTGTTAAATATTTTCATTAGACAAATTCAAAGTTCCAAATACCAGTTTGATTCAAAGTTGTATAACAGTACAAAAAACGATCCAGAAAAATTCTGCTTCAAATAGGAGAAGACCACGAGAAAAGGGAACAGGATAAAGAATAAAAAGAAGACCATACACGTTTTTTTTTTATAAGGAACACGTTTATAAGGAACTCGAGGCTGAAAATGGTTAAAAAAATAAGGAATTGTTAAGGAACTGCTCAGGCTGAGAATAAGTGGATTTGAAAATAATGTACCTTATTGGGACTAATTTGACCAAATTTTGATCTTTCAAGGGGCAAAAAGTACAAAATTTCCTATGTAGTAAAGGAACTCGATAAGGAACTTTGAGACTGGAATTCTCTGTAAAAATAAGGAACTCCAGGCTCAGAGCAAAGTTAAGGTTCCTTATAAAAAAAAATGTGTATTATGTAAGATTCAAATCATTCTTTTTAATAATTTTCCTAACTTAATTGGAAAATAGATGATTAACTTTTATATTTGAACAATATATATTTGAATAAAGATGAAGATTTTTAAGGCGGCAATCACAAATATCTTCGTTTCGCGTCGCCCGACCGACTCTCGAAAATTGAGTAAAATTGAGTCGGTGAGTCGGTAAATTTGTCGGAGTTTTTCTGTCAATGACCTTTCCTTCGTTCAAAGACCGACCGACCGACTTGTTTTAGACCCAACGAGCACGCGAAATAAAGATATTAGTGATTGCCGCCTAAGGAATTTAAAATATAAATATTGGGTCCTGAAATTACACGCGCGATCGTAGCAAGTTTTCGAAAATCTGGCCCGAACATGGTCTGAAACTGCGCGGGCCACGCGCGGGCCATTTTTAAAAAGTATTAATCAAGAGACCCGAACATGTTCGGGCCATAGCATGCCGTGGTCGTTAGAAGATTTAATATCAACCATCGAACTAATCGAACTTTTTACTTACCGAACTAATCGAACTCCTATTGCTTCAAAAATTGTGAGTGTTCGATTAGGTTCGATTAATTTTGTTAATCAAACTTTAATCGTTCGATGGAGTTCGATTTAGTTTGATTGTTTGATTGGTTCGACAAGTTCGATTGATCACGACCCTGCCTATGCCCCGGACAGTCCGGGGTTTTTTTGATGCGTGCCCGGGGTCCGTATAATTTTTATTTTTGAGAGACTACCCCGGACGCCCCAGACAGCCCGCGCGGTCGCTTTTTATAGAATCGCTGACCGCGCGGGCTTTTTTCTAATTCATTGAAATATTCTTCCGTGGACAAACGCCGTCTTCCAAAAGATCTTGTAATGTCCTGATTTTGGCGTTTCGTGTGTGAGGCCTGTATTTGAACCTTAAATCTCAAGCGTGGTTTGTTCAGCAATCAAATTCTAAAATCTAACCAAAAGCTGAAAAATGGATCCTGATCAGACAGAGAAAGGTACCGTAAAGTTAGTTTTTTTACGACCCTGCCTATGCCCCGGACAGTCCGGGGCAAATGTCTGGGGTCTGAAAAAAATAACTTTTTCCCCGGACCTACGTCTGGGGCTCCAATTTTTGCGCCATAAATTTACCCCGGACGTATTTCAATGAATTAGAAAAAAGCCCGCGCGGTCAGCGATTCTATAAAAAGCGACCGCGCGGGCTGTCTGGGGCGTCCGGGGTAGTCTCTCAAAAACTAATAATACGGACCCCGGGCACGCATCAAAAAAACCCCGGACTGTCCGGGGCATAGGCAGGGTCGTGTTTTTTTATTTTTAATTAATTTATTAACCTTGCCTAGTTTATAAAAAAAATCTCTCACTTTTTTTGAATTTCACTGTATTTGTGTCTCTATGTTGACTCAATTTTGTGAAAAAACTGTCGGGGGGTTTAAAGTGTGCTCGGCGATATACGTCCGGCGATATGGAGTTATTTTTTTCAGACCCCAGACATTTGCCCCGGACTGTCCGGGGCATAGATAGGCAGGGTCGTGATTGATCGGGTCTGGGGTCTGGATGACTACTTGTCGCGTGTGGAACGGTCTATACATTCAACAAAAGAAATCTTACCTAGCACAGAGTAGGGAGGTAGCAATATACAAGTTAAAACCTTGCCTGGACACCTGAACTGATTCCAATGTAGCTAGCTTTTTAAGATTATTTAAAGCTATAAAAGTGAAAGTTCTCAATTCGGCTGTAGGTAAATTCGAAAACGAAAGTGTTTTTAAGTCCGCCATTTTTAAGTTGAGCTATTTAAATTGAAGACCAGATTCTAACAAGAATTCCGACCACGAAATCTAGAAGAAATGTAACTTTACCAGGTCTGTTCTTTGTTCGGAAAAAAGTGAGCTAATAAAATTTTTGTTGTTTATCAACCACCGAATGTGACTTTTTTGGGAAAAACGCTAAGACTTTTGCTGGTAAATCTAATCTGTTAAAATTTCAATCGACGAAAAGGCCTCTTCTTTGCAATCCAACAGGGATGGCCCCCAAGCCAGCTTATCAAAAGGTAACTTTGAATCAAGGGATTCTTCTTTAGTTTCAACCAGTGTGGAAACGATGCAAAGTCCACACAGAATTGTTATTTGATTAAAGTGTGGTTAACGCCAAAAGAATTTTGGCTTGCGGAAAAGGCTGGCGAAATTATTGCAGGGGGGTTTGGTTGGGGGTTCAGGGGGCGAAGCCCCCGAAAGCCCTGAGATTTTGATCTTCTCATGTCTAAAAATTGCTCAAAATTTGTAGAAAAAGAGCAATTTGCTGGTACTTCTAAGAGGATCCTGCCGATGCACCGGACTTAACGAACACCGGACATGCGAAAGTCCGGTGTAAAATGAGAATTTTTTTTACCACCGGACAATTTCTACACCGGACTTAAGGAAGTCGGATGTCCGGTGTCGGAGAAGAATATTTTTTCCCACCGGACAATCAAAACACCGGACATGACCAGTCCGGTGCGTCCGGTGTTTCATAATTTTTTGTTTCATAAATGTCCGGCGTCCAAAATTCCCTGTGTGCAACACCGGACTGACACCGGACTTATCGCCTCCGGTGTAGCGAAAGGATACTTTTTGCCACCGGACAAATACACCGGACAGTCCGTTGCGTCGGCAGGGTCCTCTTCTAAGAAAGAAATGTATAAAGTTAAATGAATCATGACCATGAGCCATATTTTAGGAATTAATGGGATTAGGAATTAATGAACTAAAAGCGCTTTTAGTTCTATTTACACTCTACGTCGTTATATGACGGTCAAGGGAGAGCGAGAGGTGGATGGGTTTAAACCTGGCGTGATGAAATCGGCTTTGACTTACGCCAATATCTCACTTTATATCCACTCCTTACACCAATACACCAAAATTAATTACTGCCTCACCCCGAATATATTCGGCGTGCTGTTCACTAATTCCAGCCTGGAGTTTCAAAGCTTAGTAATGTATTTTTATTTTGTTTGATTATTATATGTTGATAGATGTACAAGTACAATGTGTGAGCTGCTGGCACAGTAAAGGTTTATATTTTGAAAGTGTAGTCAAGTATAAACTAATTCCAAATGCAATTTTAAGGGTTTACATCATTATTCAGCATAATTTTAATTTATGAGTGAGGTATAAAGCCATATAAAAGGCAGAAGGGCTAGCTCGCTAAGAATTTCGCATCCTAGCAGCCTGAGTAGGAAAATTGTGGGGTTTTTTGGTTTCTCAATGAACTTTCACCTACCGTAACTTTGTGTAATGCCGACCTTGTCTAATTCCATCAAATCAACTTATATATGGTCTTAAAAATGTTTAAAAATAAAACCTTCTGAGAAAAAGCTGTTTAAAAAAATCACTCTACTCCAGACGGTGTCAATCGAACAACTTCGAACAAAAATCGCAATTGAACCAATCGAACGCGATTGAATAATTGCGATTCAATTGTCGAACGTAATCGAATCTCAATCGAACGGCCAATTTCTGGGTAATATTCGATTGTGTTCGATTGCGTTCGAATAAGGTTAGATTTGTTCGTTTGATTGTTGACTATGTTCGATTGGTTCGATTGATTGTCAATTACATTGGATTAATCTTCAATTTCGTTCGATTACGATTATGTTCGATGAGTTTGATTGCAATTAAATTAAATTGGATTACTCTGTTAGAGCTTCTTAACGTGGCTGACCGAACGCTTAAGTACCATACTAAAGCGAATAAAATCTAATACAATTGAATCAATCGAACGTAATCGAATACAATCGAACGTAATCGAAGCAATCAAACAGCAAATCCTGGGTAATATTCGATTGCGTTTCAATTGCGTTCGACAATCGAATTGCAATTATTCGATTGCGTTCAATTGCGTTCGATTGATTCGGCGTTCCATTCGTTCGATTGACACCGTCTGGTCTACTGTAAACCACTTCGTAACAGGACCCTGCCGACACACCAGACTTAACGAACACCGGACACTCGAAAGTCTGGTGGAAAATGAGAATTTTTTTTACCACCGGACAATCTCTACACCGGACTTAAGAAAGTCAGATGT